>NC_064922.1:584285674-584555674 GCF_023897955.1 Schistocerca gregaria
ACACTAGATCGCGTGTTTACACTGGTAATGTAATGCTGCGGGTTTATGGAGGTCACAGAAGAAATTTAGGTGCACTGTGTGACTTAACTGCAAATGACCCACTGCTACTTACCTTCCAGGGGAGAAACAAGGCTAGATTCTATGGAGCATATACAGTATCTATGTGATATCAGACACCTATGTGAGATCACATTTTTCCATGGCTTCTGGCGGAAAGTCAGTGTAATGTTAAATTTTAAGATTAACCTTTGAATATCACAGCTACCATCCTCACCATCAGGAGATGCCATGTTGTGTCCCAAACATCTATTTCCACTTTTAACAGGCCACTGTTATCAAAGCGGAATTTACAACAAAAGCCAATCAAAGTACATTTGTGAACAGGAAAATCAAACATGAGCCCTGTCAGCTCTGATCGACTTGTGGTATCAATGCTGGCATTTTGAGGAGAGAGATGAATCTTTATTGAATTATTATACAGCCCTATTAATTCATCGAACATACAAGTATCTTAGTGTGGTTACATAATATAATGTATGTCTGTGAAGCTAAACTTTGCACGAACTTTACAAAGTTTTCATAAACATTAGGAATAAACTACCCAAAATAAAATGCCTCTCATTTGCACATTATATATGCTGGGCATTCTAGACTTATGTTATCTGTAACAGGGAGCACACCATTCTCAATGTTACATTGCTGTCCAAATCAGTTAAATGTGATGAGTTTATAAACATAGAAATAGACAAAAACCTCAGCACATAAAAACATATTAAAAGCTATTTGCATGCTTTGTGGCACATGCATTCTTTTATATACTTCTGCTTATGTGCTTCACCTCCATAGCTGACATTTCAGCCAGTGCCATAAGGATTCGCACCCCCTCCCATCCCCTCCCCTCCCCCCCCCCCCCTCCAGATTGTAACAGATTACTCAGTCTTATAAGGACGACCACGTAATTACATGAAAAAGTTTCAGCTCTGGTTTTGGAAGCCTACATTAATGGAAGAGAGCAGCGGGCTAACCAGGTGCCCCTTTAATAGTGCAGTCCAATAACATTTTATGACAGAGCAGCTCAGTCAAAATCACTAAGATCTCTGTGCAGGTGCAAGACTCTACTGGAGAATATTTGTAATAATGAGGGGATCAACCATTTTATTGTTTAGTTCTACCATCAGTCCACTAAGTTCTGAATCCTGTCGTAACACATTCTATATTTCTAACATGTTCATTAGTATTCTGCATAAACTAATACCATAAGATATTCTATATTTCTAACATTTTCACTAGCAACCTGCATAACCTAAATGGTAATTCAGAAGAACTAGCTTTGAAACAATATTCACGATGGGATACTATTACAACTAAACATGTTCCACAATGAGGGATGCACATGAATGAAAATATTACCCTTCATAAAAAGAGCAATAGTTTCTGTAAACCTTAGTGCAATATAAGGACATGTAGAGCTAGAAGGATTTTGTAACAACTTATTCACTCACAAGCTGCAACATATCAGTGAAAAAAATAAATCTAGCAACACATCTCTGATTGGATTTTTGACTGATTTGGGGGAAATAGGTAAATGAAGTAATTCATTAGAGGTGATCTGTGACCATCCAATGTCCCTGCTTTTCCAGCTATCAGGGATATCTTCATAATGAGTAAATCAACATCATTGATTTCATTAAGGACCTCAAACTCTACACATGATTTGCAAATGAAAATGCTGTTACTGGTTCTCTTATTCTCCAACATACAATACCATCTCGCACTGCTCACATTGGCATAACAGTAGTTCCCTGACCCCCCCCCCACTCTTGCTTTCCCATCAGTTCCTTGTGATCTGTTACAAATCCTCTCATGGCACTTGTAACCTGTGTACTCAATTATTCGTTAGCAGTATTCGAAACTCTGCTTACCCTACCGATTTGACCTTCTACAGCTCCTTCTAGTACCATGGAAGTTATTTTCTAATGTTTTAATATGACTTTCTTCTTTTCTGGCTTCCCCACAATCCATATGTGGCAAACAACAGCTCACCTACATATCTTCTTCTTACAAAACTTCATTACTATTAAATGAAAATTAAACAATTTTCATGCCATCTTTCACTTTATTTTATTCGTAAGAACTGGGACTGATCTCAATTGTACCACTAGTACTCACTGCATGAAATATGAATGATTAAACTTACCGAACATTAATTCCTTGATCCTTCCCATACTCATCTACGTAGGTGTAGTTCTCCAAGCTTCGCAGATCGTAAATGTGTTCCCGTGCAGAAGTAACCACCCGTTCTGACCCATTACGAACCAAGTAGTTTAATAGGAGGAGTGACTGCAGAAAACATAATGCTTGTGAGTACATGGATGATGAGTAACAGCTGCAGTAAATTATGAACTATTTTCCAAGTAATTATGGTGTAAACATGAAAACTTTCACTGCTTACAGCACTATCACTATATGTAATTAGACAAAATGCAGATACAAAAAGCTTTAATAGCCTTGGATGAAAACAATATGTATTCCACCCATACAGAGGTTCCTGCAAACATGATTTGATAAGACCACACTTACTACAGCATGCAGTAGTACCCCGAAAAATCAAGCAAAAAATCACCCTAGCAGTAGTTACTGACATGTGACATATTTCAGATTTTTTCCACTACTTTTCTTTTCAGACTGAAGTAAACCAAACTCATTCCATTCAAACCACCCCCCCCCCCCCCCCCCCCCCCAGTCCGTGGACTGGTTGCTTCATCTCTCCATCCTAGTCTACGCTGTGCAAGAGTCTTCATTTCTGCACCACCACTACTGCAAAGGACAGCCATTTGAACTTGCTTCGTGTAAAGAAGTGGCAGCCCCTCTACAATCTTTAATTCTCACACTGCTTGGTAATGACCATACTGATGACTCCTTTCTTTTAGCCAAATTGTGCCCGTTTTCCTCCCAGTTTGATTTAGTAACTATTTATCAGTTATATGCTCTGTCCATCGTATCTTCAGTATTCTTCCATAGCACCACATTTCAAATGCTATCCTCTCCTTATCTGAACTGTTTACCATTGATGTTTCACTTCTGTAAAAGGCTGCATTACAGAAAAATACCCTCAGAAAAGGCTTCCTAACATTTCAGTTTGTATGTAAAATTAAAAAGTATCACTTTTCAGAAATCCATTTCTTGCTATTGCCAGTCTGCATTTTAAATCCTCTATACTTCAGCCATTGCCACTTATTTTGGCACCCAAATTGCAAAACTCAACTACTTTTAGTGTCCTAATCTAATTTCCTCATCACCACTCAATTTAATTCAACCACCTTTGGTTTACTTATGTTCATGTTTGTCTTATAAGCTTTATCAAGACCCCATCTATTCCAGGAAACTGTTCTTTCAAGTGCTTTGCTGCCTCTGAAAGAATTTCAATGTCATTAGCAAACCTCATAGTTTTTATTTCTCCTCTCTGAACTTTGATTCCTTCTCCAGATTTTTCTTTGGTTTCCTTTACTGCTTGCTAAATGTAGAGATTGAATAACATTGAGGATAGGCTACACCATGTCTCAATCCCTTCTCAACCATTGGTTCTCTTTAAGACCCTCTACTTCTTTCAGCTGTTTGGTTTCTGCACAAGTTGCAGACAGCCTTTTGCTCCCTGTATTCTACTTACATCTACACCTACACTCTTACAAACCACTGAGAAGTGCTTGGCAGAGGCTACATCTAATTGTACGAGTTATTAGGGTTTCTTTCCATTCCATTCTCACGTGGAGTGTGAATACTATGATTGAATGCCTCTGTGCATGCTGTAATTATTCTAATCTTATACTCACGATCCTTGTGTGAGCAATACACAGGAGGTAGTAGTAGATTCCTAGAGTCATCATTTAAAGCCAGTTATTGAAACTTCATTAATAGACTTTCTCGGGATAGCTTATGTCTGTCTTCAAGAGTCTGCCAGTTCTAGAACTGATCACATGAGGCTACCATCTGTTTTACCCATGGCTGAGCCTATGTGATCATTTCATATCCCTACAAAGTGTTACAACCACGTATTTGTATGGGTCGACCTATTCCAACAGTGACTCACCGCTATTATGATCTTAGGATACTGTGTTTTTTAATTTTGTGAAGAGTACACAATGGTACATTTTTGAACATTTAAAGCAAGTTGCCAATCTTTGTACCACTTTGGAAACTTATCAAGATTTGGCTGAATATTTATGCAGCTTCTTACACATGGTACTTCATTATAGACAACTGTATAATCTGCTAAAAGCGGTATTTTACTATTAATATTGTCTTCAAGATCATTAATATACAACATCAACAGCACGCGTCCCAATATACTTTGCTGGGGCACACCCACAGTTACTTCTACATCTGACAGTAACACTCCAGCCAAGATAACATGCTACATCCTCCCTACCAAAAAGTCCTAATTTCACTTGATACACCATTTGCTCATATTTTTGGTAACATTCACAGATGTGGTACTGAATCAAATGCTTTTCGGAAATCAGGAAATACTGCATCTACCTGCCTGCCTTGATCTGAAGCTTCCAGTATGTCATGTAAGAAAAGTGTGAAATGGGTTCATATGATCCATGTTTTCAGAATCCATCTAGTAAGCATGGAGGATGTCATTCTGTTTGAGATAACTCACTAGTTTTAAGCTCAGAAGATGTTTTTAGGTTCTACAACCAACTGACGTCAAGGATATTGGTTGGTGTTTTGCGGATTCCTGCTAGTTTCATAATTTCAAAGACCACATTTAAGTCAACACTATCAAAAACTTTCAGTAAGTCTACAAATGCTATAAACATATGTTTGCCTTTCCTTAACCTACCTTCAAAGGTCAGTATTGTCTGTGTTCCATCATTACTCCAGAAGCCTTACAATTTCTCCAAACTTGGGTTTTATTAGTTTTCCCCTTCTTATGTAAATAACAGGCTTCAGTATTTTCCAATCATGACTTAATGAAATTAAATTGACACTGGCAGCAACTGTCACATTTGAAATTGGAATTATTGCGTTATTCTTGAAGTCTGAGGGTACTTTGCCTGTCTCATGTCTTGCACAGCAGGTGGAATAGTTTTGTCATGGCTTGCTTCCCAAGGATCTCATTAATTCTTAGGGAATGTCTTCTACTCCAATGGCTTTGTTTCTACTCTCTTTCTTCTCCTTTTTATAATATTGACCGAATAAGGTCACTTGACTCACATCTGAGAGGATGCCAGCTGAAATCCTTATACAACCATCCAGTTTTAAGTTTTCTGTGATTTCATTAAGTCACTGATGGCAAATGTTGGGAGAGTTCCCTCGAAAGAGTGTGGTTAATTATCTCTGCCATCCTTCCTTCTGCCTAGCTTGTGCTCCATTTATTATGACCTCGTTGTCAACGGGATGTTAAACACTACTCTTCATTCCTTTCTATAATACTGTCTTCAACTCTATTTCTTTGTGTAGTCCTTCAATATATTCCTTCCACCTTTCAGCATTTCCATCCTTGATTAATATGGCTTCCCATCTGAGCTCTTGATATTCATACAGGCGCTTCTCTTTTCTCTGAAGGACAATTTGATTTTTCCACAGGTGGCACTATCTTTCTCATAATCATGCATGCTTCTACAGTTTTGCGTCACTCCTGTAGTCATTTTTTCTTTGTCGTTTTTCACTTACTCCATCTTCGTTCTTAGAACCTGCATTCACTTTTGCCTGTTTCATTTGCTGTATTTTTATGTTTTCTCCATTTTAAAATAAATTCTGCGTCTCATGTTGTCCAAGGATTTATATTGGGTCTTGTCTTTTTGTTTCTTTGCTGCCTTCACTTTTTTCATTTCTAAAAGACACCCATTCGCCTGCTATTGCAAGCCTTTCCCCTGTTTCTGTCATTCACAGTCTAATGATCACTTTGAAATTTCCCATAACCTCTACTTCTATCAACTATCTACATTGTTAATATTTGTCCTGAAATTGTTCATTTTTAGTCTACATTTTATGTTTAACAAATGAAAACAAAGTCACTTGGAAGTAAGATCAAACTATAGCTTGATAGGTGTTCAAAGCAACAGTTCAATGCAGTGTATCATTGGTTTTGCAGATAATTTTGTACCTCAAAAGGTGTCATAGAAGCAAACAAACTTACAGCACAACAGCAATAATTACTTAAGCAAAGAAGTGAATTATCTCTTGCTGAAAATGCCCAAATTATGCTTCTTTCACAAAGCATTACTTTTGGGTAAGGAGGGTTGTTCTACAAAAATTCTTTTGTAATCCTTTTGGACCAAAAAATCATTCTTTGAAAAAGGGCTTATCAGTCATTACTCTGAAAACAGCTGACCACTTGAGAGCTTTGACAAAGAGCAATGTTAAACCTTACCAGAAAATGTGTCCAAAACAATTTACAGTAAAAAAAATCTATAACGACAGAAGTCCGATTCATCACAGTCAGAAGATGATGTACAAAGAGTAGACCAATCTGAATCACTCAACATAAGCATAACTACTCTGAAGTTTCGATGGGTGTCAATGATGGATGCCAGAGGTTATACAGAAAGAAATATAATTGGAACTAAAGAAGCAATTTCTCGTAACATTCTGCTGCTGGGAGCTTTGAACCATATGACTTTAAAGCACCTAGCACAAGTAGAGCATGTCCTGGATGCTTAGATCATAAGCTGCTGATTTAAGAGCTGAAAGAAACTGAAAATTGTCAAAGGAGTCAAAAAACTGCAGCTTGACATTATCATCTCAGAGTTGGCCTGTGAAAGAAAGAACAGGAGCTGGGTGCCTCAGAAAGAATGGCAAAAAGTTGTCAGATGACATACAGAACTATCTTCAAAACCAGTACTCCTCGTGTTACCTTGAAAGTCCATCAAGCAACAATTTGGTCTTATTTCTACTTTACTTTTTTTCATCTGTTAAACATAAAAATGCTGGATATTCACCTGAAAAAGAATTGTATGTCCGTAACTTGTGAAAGGCGTTGACATGTACTCCAAAAAATAGCAATAATCAACTGTTAATGAACACATAAATATATATATTTTAGGAGGACAAGGACAAATGGCACAGATTTAACAAATTTTAAAGTGTACACATTCTTCAGTCATAAGAGCAGTCAAATCATGTCTTTGAACTTCTTTATCATCTCTGAACTAGATTGTCTCAAAAATTAAACAAACGGTTCCTGGTCAAATAAAATGAGCCCTTTTCAATGGTGCAAAGGAAAATTAAATCTGAGGTGACCCATCTTAGATGTAGCCTTTCTAAAACGAAAAAAATAATGATTATGCTCTGAATTGACTTTAATCTTGAATAACTCATTAATTGTATGAGACTTGAGACGCCACTTGCACAGCCTTACGACATGATGGTTGGTTGCAAACAAGAAAAAGAAAATCGGCATTAGAAAGACATACTATCATGAGACACACACAGCCAAAACGCTATCCATGTTTGTCAGTACAAAATTTATGCATTACTTTGAGAGCAAATTGTGATTAACCTGCTGTACACTGATCACTTGTTCAGCCAATAGGCCATTGTACCTGGAATGTAGAGTAGAATCTATGTTTCATCATGGGAGCCCACTCTTATCATGAGCAACAGTAAAGCAAAGTTGGTAATTTATTCATATATGAAGCAATTTCGAAAATTGGCCCTTTAGAAATGCTTGACTACTACTTACCAAGCTGTAATTTACTGTGGGTTCATGTAAGATATACATAAATGCCCCATAAAAATTTCAAAAGAATTGAATCAGGTTGAGTGGGGAACTTTAGGCGACTTGACATGAAGTGAGCCATCTCCAAGAAATTGCAATACCTTAATTACAAAAAATTAATTTTGTGTCTTTATTTCTATTATATCATTAAGTACTCTATAGCACTTTGTCTGAAAGTATATCAGTTAACAACATAACCTACAATCTAAATGGGAAAGTACCTGTGTGATAAACATTATTACATATTGTTTTGAAACTTCTGAATCAATGACATGGAAAAATCTTTTGCTTTGTTCTGTTGTTGAAAAATGGATGTCGTACCTGCAATTAATTTTGTGATTTACTGATGACTTTTGATTAATATAATAAAGGTTTTACTTTAATTTGACTATGAAACTCCCAAATTGTGAAGTTTTTGATGATGTTGACAGCAATTTAATTATTGCAGCAAAAGAAAAAGAACAGTACTGGCATGGCTATCCTGCTGCCTGAACAAAGGTTCCTTTTAAGGCTTCATTTACAACTCAATACTAAATTGCTGCTTTATGTCAGATGCAAAGCTGCTACAGTCTGTGACAGCATTGATGGCCTATGAGCCAAGGATGCACAGTAGACAGCTGTGCAGCTAACCAATCAGCACTCAGTTGGTTTCCACGTCCTATAATGTGTGAACTTCAGTAATATTTGAGCATTCTATGGTGTTTTACACACTCTAAACTATGACTGACTTACTTCTGTTACATTCTGTGTGTTCTGTGAGTTTTCTTACAAAGGCTGAAATGCCTCGAAAGCACCAATAGTTTCTATTTGTAAAGTGTACTCACTCTTCAAATGTGAGGCAGATTTGGGTAAGCCAGTCTGTGAGGTTTCCAAGGTGCAGGAACGTAATGTAGTGGTCTGTAGCAACACTGGTGTAAGAACTGTCTGAAATGTTGTGCAAGAAGCTAAGTTGCCTTGGCAGGAAACTGGAAACGTAGAATTTCAGTCTCCAGAGAAGAAACTCAGCATGCCAAAGTGGGTAGCAGGAATTGACAACTTCAATCAAGATACCCTGTGTCAGAAAGTTTTCAAATTTTATTAGGAAACAAGTGAGTTCCGCAACGGCATCAAAACTGCTCATTGTTATGTGAACTTTAATTCCTACTCCATATTTTTCTTTTCCTTTACTGATTGTTCAGAGTAAATATTGAATAACACAGGAAAGGCTACAAGCCTGCCTCACTCCCTTTTCAACAACTGCCTCCTTTTCATGCTGTCGACTCATAACTGCCATCTCTCTACAAGTTGTAAATAGCCTTATGCTCCCTGAATGTTACCCATGCAACCTTCAGAATTTCAAAGAGAGTATTACATTCAACACTGTTAAAAACTTTCCCCAAGTCTACAAATGCTGTAAATGAAGGTTGGCCTTTTCTTAACATATCTTCTAAGATAAGTTGTAGGGTCAGTATTGCCTCACTTGTTCCTACATTTCTACAGAAATGTAAACTAATCTTCCCAGAGGTCAGCTTCTACCTGTTTTTCCAGTCTTCTATACTGTGTTAGTATTTTGTAGTCACTATTTACAAAACTGCTAGTTCAGTAATTTTAACACCTGTCAGCAACTGATTTCTTTGGAATTTGAATTAGTACATTCTTCTTGCATTCTAAGGGTTGTTTGCTTGTCTCTGACATCTCACACACTAGGTGGAAGAGTTTTGTCATGGCTGGCTTTCACAAGGCTATCAGTAGTTCTGATGGAATATCGTCTACCCCTCCAGGACACGGTTTTTACACAGATCTTTCAGAGCTTTGTCAATTTTTTCTACAGTATCGTATCTACCATTTCATCTTCCTCTACATCCACTTCCCTTTCTATAACATTGCTTTCAAGTTCATCTCCCTAGTATAGAACCTCTATATACTCCTTCCACCTTTTAGCTTTCCCTTCTTTGCTGAGAACTAGTTTACCAACTGTGCTCTCGATATTCATACAGGTGCTTCTCCTTTCCCCAAAGACATCTGACTTTCCTCCAGGCAGAATCAGTTTTTGCCCTAGTGAAGTATGTTTCTAAATCCTGACATCTGTCCTCTAGTCATTACCACTTAACATTTCTGCACTTCCTGTAAGTCTCGTTTTTGTTAAACATTTGTATTCCATTTGCTGCATTTTTAAACTTCCTACTTTCATCAATTAAATTCAATATCTCTTGTGTTATCCAAGAATTTCCGATACCTATCTGATCCTCTGCTCCCTTCACTATTTCATCTCTTAAAGCTACTGCATTCCTTTCCCCTGTTCTTGGCAACTGTTGCCTAACGCTCCCTCTGAAAAGCTCAACATCTGGTTCTTTTAACTTATCCAGTTCCCATCTCCTTAATTTCCTACCTTTTTTCCAATTTCTTCAGGTTTAATATTCAGTTTGTAACCAATAAATTGTGGTCAGAGTCCACAACTGCCCCTGGAGATGTCTTACAATTTAAAATCTGGTTCCTAAACCTCTGTCTGACCATTGTATAGACAATCTGAAACCTTTTGGTGTCTCCATATGTATTCCAGGTATACAACCTTCTTTCAGGATTCTCAAACCAAGCATTAACAAAGATTAACTTACGCTCTGCAAATTTCTATCAGGCAGCTTCCCCTTTCACTCCTTTCCCCCACTTCATATTCACCTACAATTTTTTGTTCTCTTGCTTTTCCTGCTTTCAAACTCCAGTCCCCAACAACAAAGAAATTTTAACCTTATTTAACTATTCAAATAATTTCTTTTCTCTCATCATTCATTTCCCCAATCTCTTTCTTCATCATCTGCAGAGCTAGCTGACATGTAAACTTGTATTACTGTGGTGGGTGCAGGCTTCATGTCTATATTAGCAACAATAATGCATTCACTATGCTGTACATAGTAGCTTACCTGCACTGCTATTTCCTTATCCATTACTAAATGCACTCCTCCCTTACCCCTATCTGATCTTGTATTTATCACCTTGTACTCACCTGACCAGAAGTGGTGTTCCTCCTGCCACCAAACTTCACCAATTCCCCTATCCATTTCCCTTTTTTAAATTTTTAATCCACCTGCCTGATTAAGGGATCTAATATTCCACACTCTGAACTACAGAATGCCTTTCTTATTTCTCCTGATTACGACATCCTCACAAGTACTCCCAGCCCGGAGATCCAAATGGGGGTAGGAGGGTGGGGGGGGGGGGGGGCAATTGTACCTCCAGAATATTTTACCCAAGAGGACATCATCAGCATTTAACGTTACAGTAGAGCTGCATGTTCTCAGGAAAAAGTAGGGCTGTAGTTTCCTCTTTCTTTCACCAGCACAGAAAGATGGGTTTGGTTGATGTTACAAGGCTAGATCAGTCAATTAACCAATCATCCTGGTTGTTTCCCCTGCAACTACTAAAACGGCTGTTGCCCCTCTTCGGAAAGCACACATTTGTCTGACCTCTTAACAGATAGCCCTTCTGAATATTACTAATAATAGCCAGGTACACTATGTTGTAAATTGTTTATATTTTACATCATTCACGATCAGCCCATTTCAGCAAATTGCCATTGTCAGGCGCTATGTAAATACATAATTAAATGATTGTCTTAATATAAAGGTCTTTTAACTATGATCTGAAAAGCTATAATAAATCAGTAGGTGTTTTACCTTGCATGTAACAATGTTGCTGTCATATCATTTCTTTAGAATAACTATTACTCTCTCCCAGGTGTAAACTGAAGATGTACCCTATGTGACGAAAAGTATCTGGACACTCCCAAAAACATATGTTTCGCATATTAGGTGCATTGTGCTGCCACCTACTGCCGCGTACTCCATATCAGTGACCTCAGTAGTCATTAGACATTGTGAGATAGCAGAATGGGGCGCGCCGTGGAACTCACGGACATTGAACAGGGTGAGGTGATAGGGTGTCACTTGTATCATACATATGTACGCTAGATTTCCACACTCCTAAACATACCTAGGTCTACTGTTTCCAATGTGATAGTGAAGTGGAAATGTGAAAGGACACGTATAGCATGAAAGCGTACAGGCCAACCTCGTCTGTTGACTGACAGAAACCGCCAACAGATGAAGAGGGTCATAATACGTAATAGGCAGACATTTATCTAGACCATCACAGAGAAATTCCAAACTGCATCACAATTCACTGCAAGTACTACGTCAGTTAGGCGAAATGTGAGAAAACTTGTGGATTTCATGGTCGAGCGGCTGCTCAAAACATTGTGTGGAGTGATGAATCATGGTATATAATGTGGCGATCTGATGGCAAGGTGTGGGTATGGCAAATTCCTGGTGAACATCATCTGCCAGTGTGTGTAGCGCCAACAGCAAAATTCGGAGGCTGTGGTGTTATGGTGTGGTCGTGTTTTTCACGGAGGGGACTTGAACCACTTGTTGTTTTGCATGGCACCATCACAGCACAGGCCTACAGTGATGTTTCAAGCACCTTCTTGCTTCCCACTGCTGAAGAGCAATTCGAGGACAGCAACTGCATCTTTCAACACTGTTGAGCACCTGTTCATAATGCACGGCCTGTGGCGGAGTGGTTACATGACAATAACATCCCTATAATGGACTGGCTTGCACAGAGTCATGACCTGAATCCTATAGAACACCTTTGGAATGTTCTAAAATGCCAACTCCACGGCAGGCCTCACCGAACCACATCAATACCCCTCCCTAGTGCAGCACTCTGAAGAATGAGTTGCCATTCCCCAAGAAATCTTCCAACACCTGATTGAACATAAGCCTGCGAGAGAGGAAACTGTCATCAAGACTAAGGGTGGGCCAACACTACATTGAATTCCAGCATTACCTATGGAGTGTGCCACAAACTTTAAAGTCGTTTCAGCCAGCTGTCCAAATGCTTTTGATCACATAGTGTAGGTGCATCCATGGCCAATTTCATTTTTCACATTTTGATGATTTTTACTTAGTTTTATGTATGCTACTTCTCTGACAGCTTGGATGGCTGTGGATAAGCGATATTATATGTTTACATAGTTAACATTACAAATAAGTAAATATTCGGTAATTTTTCAGGTAGCTGTATGCACACATCTATTTCCACAAAGATGTTCATTTCTGTGTAATAAGGAGGATTTCCAGTGCTTTGTTTACAGGTTTATGTTGTGTTTTTCTATTGGTAAATGTTGAAAAAATATGGATGGGTTTTCACTTTTCATTCCGGCCTACGTCAACATCAAGATTTCAGTAGAACCAATATTGGTACCTCACATCAGACAATATGGAGCAAAATTATGGATCCAACAAGAAATTAACTGTAATCTATGTTATAAGGAACACATGAAACAAGACACGTATGTGACTCACCAAAAATTAAGTAACAATATTACTCCATCAATTTTTGGCACCATGTCACATTTCATAAATATCTGCACCCAGATCAGATCTACACACAAAAGTGAAATCAAATGCCTCTTGGAAAAACAATACCCCACAGCCAAAACTAACAACGTAATTTCACCTTTCAATTTTCATAGAAAAACCATCCACATGACTGAAATTACTTTCAATTATTAAGAAGAAAAATTACTGGATAAAGAATTACAGCATACTATCTAACCTAGATTCCACAATACTGTACAAGAACAACTAGTAGTATCTGCAAAAATATCACTAGACTTAGCAAACTTACCCATAAAACAGTAGAATGTAATTACTATCAAAATAGCATATGGAACAGAAAGAGCACTCAAAATCAATAAAAGCTCTAATGGCTATTCAGATAACAAAACACTATGCCAAATTAATGAAAAATTAATGAATAACAATGCCCTAGCAACAAAAATGACTACATACAAAAAGTTAACACTTTCTTTGTTAGCAATGGTATCACACAAATCAAACCCCACAAACAAATTTGCAGCCTAAACCAAGAAAACCATGAAAGCATGTCTTACAACACTTACAGAATATGAAAAAAGGACATGTATACCCATGAACCCCAGAACACCAAAGCTCCGTGGACACCCGAAGACACACAAGCAATTCGTTCCTATATGATCTGTAGAAGAAAATGTTAACAGTCCCACATATTAAATAAGCAAGAAATTAAACAACCCCCTTACACGTACAACAAAGAATGTACAGTAAGGAATCCTAGAACATTAACTAAAAACTCAAAGGCGTACAAATACCCCCAAATGCAAAATTTGTACCTTTCGATATTACTAACATATACATGAACATTCCAATGGTTGATTAGTTGGATTAAAAGAGGGGGGGAAGGGACCAAACTATGAGGTCATCAGTCCCATTTTCTGAATAAAACAATGCCCCAAGTGTGAGAATAAAACAAACGAGACTGACAACACAAAACAGAATGAAAGGAAAAAACACAAAAACAATGAAGGGCAATGAACGTGTAAATGGACAAAAAGGGGACAACGAAAACCATAGAAATGCAAGAAACAAAGCAGATGACCCCGAGAATAAAAGGGATAAGCCAGCCACTCTGCAACACATTAAAACCTCCACCCTAAAAGCACTAGAGTGGAGGACACAGAGACAAAGGACATGCGCTAAAACTTAGCTCAAATGATAAAACTCACCCTCATTAATAAAATGTAAAACTAAACCAGCCAATGAGGCGTTGTCAGATAAAATTAGTGGCAATGAGTCCAGTAACCTAAGAATCCGTCGCTAGGTAGTCGAAGTGGGACAGTGCAACAGAAGATGGACTGCTGTCAACTGGCCGACTCACCAACACTGAGGCGGGTCTCCACGGTGCAGGAGGTAACTGTGAGTCGTCCAAGTGTGGCCAATGCGAAGCTGGCAGAGGACAACTGATTCCCTGTGAGAGGCCTTCGTGGAAGACTTCCACACATTCTTAGTCTCCTCAATGACACGCAGTTTGTTGTGGGTACTGTTATGCCATTCCATCTCCCAAAGCCGAAAAACTCCGCGGCGTAAGTCAGAACAAAGGTCAGGTTCAGAGCTGCAAATCTTCTGAAGCGGTTTCCGTGTAGTCAGTCTGGCCAGCCAGTCGGCAAGTTCGTTGCCTGGGATTTCGACGTGACCTGAGGTCCAGACAAATACCACTGAACGGCTGGACCGTTCAAGGGCGTAGATGGGCTTATAGCTGTTACTACCAAAGGATGGCGAGGGTAGCTTGTAGGCTGCTCAAAGAGTCAGTACACAGGAGAAACAACTCAGCAGATGTGCTCATGAGCTCAAAATATGGCCGCCAGCTCTGCAGTGAAAACATTGCAGCCATTTGGCAAGGAGTGCTGTTCTATATGTCCTCCATGAACACAGGCAAAGCCAATGTGACCATCGACATCGAGCTACCAGTGTAAACCACTTCATGGCCCCAGTACATGTCGAGAATCTACAGGAAGTTACAACGGAGAGTAGCAGAGTTAACTGAGTCCTTAGGGTCATGTGAAAGATCCAGGCGAAGCCGCGACCTAGGTGTACACCATGGAGATGTACATGAATAGTAAAGGGAAGGACTCCAGTTCGGACAGAAGGGATCACACGCAAACCCCAAGCATTAACCCTGAAATTGGCCGCCGATGCAGGAGACAAGCTGCCACGGGTGGGAAAAGGAGACAGTAATTAAAATGTGCAGGAGAACTACAAATGTGTGCAACATAACTGGCAAGCAGTTGTGCACGCCTAACCTTCAATGGAGGGACTCTGCCTCCACCAGGACACTGGTCACCAGACTCCTTCTAAAAGAACCTATCGCTAGGCAAAGGCCACAGTGGTGAACTGTGTCCAGTAAACGCTATGCCGAGGGCGCCGCCGAACCATAAACCACACTCCCATAGTCAAGGCGGGATTGAACAAGGGCTCTGTAGAGCTGCAGCAGCGTGGAGTGATCTACACCCCACTTGGTGTTGCTCAGGCAAAGGAGGGTATTGAGGTGCTGCTAGCATTTCCACTTAAGCTGACAAAGGTGAGGTAGCCAATCAATCGGGCATTGAAAACTAGTCCTAAGAATCGACATGCCTCCACTACAGTGAGCGGATCGTCAGTAAGATAAAAGTTCTGGTTAAGGATGAAGAGTACAATGCCGACAGAAGTGCACGACACAGGACTTTGCGGCTGAAAACTGGAAGCCAGGGGCTAGAGGCCATGAATCCACCTTATGAATGACTCCCTGTAGGTGCCGCTCAGCAACACCAGTACTGGGGAAGCCGTAAGAAATGCAGAAGTCATCCACTTACGGAGAAGGTGAAACGGATGGCCCCACAGCTGCTGCTAGACCGTTAATGGCTACAAAAAACAGAGAAACACTCAATACGGAGCCCTGTGGGACTCCATTCTCCTGGATATAGATGGAACTATGGGAGCCACCAACTTTGACATGGAAAGTACGAAGTGACAGGAAATTTTGGATAAAAATTGGGAGCGGGTTCGCAGACCCTCCATTCGTATGTCACCAAGTCATCTCATACGCTTTTCGTAAATCAAAAAAGGCGGCAACTAGTTGTTGGCATCTGGAAAATGCTATGCAGATGGCAGACTTAAGGGACACAAGGTTATCAGTGTTAGAGCAACCATGGCAAAAGCGGCCCTTACATGGAGCCAGTAGGCCATGTGACTCCAGGATCCAACCCAACCGCTGACACACTAACGTTCCAGAGGCTTACAAAGAACGTTTGTGAGGCTGATGGGCCAATAGCTATCCACATCAAGCAGGTTTTTACCGGGATTGAGCACCGGAATGACAGTGCTCTCCCACCACTGTGATGGAAAAACGCCATCACACCACATCCAGTTGAAGATGATGATGAGATGTCGCTTGTAGTCAGATGAGAGATGTTTAGCATCTGTCGATGCGATCCGGCCCAGGAGCTGTGTCGGGGAATGCGCAAGGGCACTGAGGAGCTCCCACTCCATAAATGGGGCGTTATACGATTCACTGTAGTGTATAGTGAACGAAATCATTTTCCCTTCCAGCTGCGGTTTGAGAGCGTGAAAGGCTGGGGATAATTCTCCAACGCAGAGGCTCTAGCACAGTGCTCAGCAGTGTGTTCGGCAATCGCGTTTCGTGGGTAGATAACACGCCATTTATGTTAATACTGGGAATACCTGTTGCGGTCTGGTACCCGAAAACATAATTGATCTTTGCCAAGACTTTGGTAGGTGACATATGGCACCCAGTGGTCGAGACATCTCTCTCCCAACACTCCTGCTTTTGTCGTTTGATAAGATGGCAAACAAGGGCACGGAGACATTTAAAAGCTATGAGGCACTCCAGGGAAGGGTGCTGCTTATGCTGTTGTAGAGCACGCCGACACTTCTTAATTGCTTCAGCGACTTCTGGCGGCGACCAAGGGACTGCCTCTCGCCGCAGGCACCCTAAAAGGGTGAGGGATCGAATTTTCTGCTGCAGAAACGATAGTTGTAGCCACCTGCTCAATCATCACATCAATGTTACCATGTGGGGGAGATTAAACGGTGATAGCAGAGGTGACATTTTTCCAGTCCGCCATGTTTAAAGCTCATCTGGGCAGGAGTCCATGAGCCTGTTTCTGGGACAGTAACAGGAAGATTGGGAAGTGGTCACCACCACACAAATTGTCATGTGCTCTCCAGGGGGTAGATAGGAGAAGGCCAGGACTGCAAACTGAGAGATGGATGGCTGAATATGTGCCACACTGAAATGTGTGGGGGCACCTGTATTTAAGAGGCAGAGGTCGAGTTGAGACAGTAAATTTTCGACATCTCTGCCTCGGCCAGTAAGCACGGTGCCACCCCACAAGGGGTTATGAGCATTAAAATGTCACAAAATTAGGAAAGGTTTAGTGAGCTGATGAATCAGTGCACCCAATATGTTCAGGGGTACTGCACCATCTGGAGGAAGATATACGTCGCAGACAGTTATTTCCTGTGTCATCCTTATCCTGACATCCACAGCTTCAAGAAGGTTTGAAGGGGCACAGGTTCACTGCATACTGAGTTCAAGACATACGTGTAAACCCCACCTGAGAATTATAGTCGCTACAGTTCCTGTAATATCCTTCATAGATGAGGAGGGCAGATTCCGCATTGCCGGCAATCAGGTTTCCTCGAGGGCAATGCAGAACAGTCTGTATCCATGGTGTCTGAGGGTCTGGCGAGATCTAGGTCCTCAACAGATGCCAGAATCTCCACCTCATCCTCAGAAGCAAAGCTTGTAGGTAGTGGTGGTGTTGGTGCCACCACAAGTTCCTTGGTCTTGGGGGGGTCTTATTTCAGAATTCTCTCGCTGCTCTTTTGGTTTCTCTGGCTGGGAGGGATTGACTGATACAGTCTCCGGGACTGAGGATGATCATGAAACCCTACAACCAGCTACTTTTGGTACCTAAAGCCACTGGTGGGAGTCAGTCATCTTTCCCTCTAGCAAAAACCTAGGAATGAAGTGATCCAAGGGACCCCTTCCTAGCGAAAGAAGCCGCAGGAGACTTACACTTCTCTGGCTGCGAAGTGGGGACTGGTGTCCCCAATGGTTGGGGGGCAGTGCTCCTGTGGTAGGTAATGTGGGAGCAACAGGCAGGGAAGTGCTCCCCACCATCAAGGGGGCAGGTGTAGTCTTCGAGCTCGGAGAGCTAACCGGATTTCGCAGAACGGTTGGGACTACAACTGTTCTCATAGTGGCAGTGTACGAAGAAGTCATAGCCACATGATGGGGACACTCAAATTTCCTCTTAGCCTCAGCATAGGTCACTCCGTCCAGGGTCTTTTATTCCACAATTTTCCTTTCTGGCTGTAAAATCCTGCAGCCCTGTGAGCAAGGGGAATGATGCTCTCCACAGTTGATACAGACGGGAGGCAAGGCACATGGAGTATTGGGATGTGTTGAGCACCCACAATCTCAACATGTGACACTGGAAAGTACAGCAGGAAGACATGTGGCCAAACTTCCAGCACTTTAAGCACCGCATAAGGGGAGGTATATACGGCGTTACATCACAGTGATAGACCATCACCTTGACCTTCTTGGGCAATGTGTCACCCTTGAAGGCCAAGATTAAGGCACTGGTGGCAACCTGGTTTTCCCTCAGACCATGATGGACACGCTGGACAAAATTAATGCCTCGTCACTCTAACTTGGCACGCAGCTAGTCATCAGACTGCAAAGGAAGGTCCCTTTGGAATACAATACCCTGGACCATACTTAAGCTCTTATGAGGCATCATGATAACAGAACCATCCCACAGCTTGTCACAAGCGAGTAATGCCAGTGACTGGGCAGAGGATGCTGTTTTTATCAAGACTGACCCTGATCACATTTTGGATAAGCCCTCCACCTCCCTAAACTTGTGCTCTAAATGGTCTACAAAAAACTATGGCTTTATCAAATGAAAGGAGTCCCCCACCAGTTCTCGTACATACAATGTACCAGGATGAATAAGGTTTGCTGTCATCCTTAGTTTGGCGTTCCTCCCATAGTGTGGCCAGAGAGCGGAATGATTTAGGGTCATACTTCCTTGCATTGTACTGAGACTTAGAACGCTTATAGACTGCTGCTGTTTGATCACCGGCAAGTGATGACATGGTACACTTAATCATGCGTCATCTGCCCTGATGCCACCCACTACGACCAGGGAGGCTCCCCACGGGCACCACCCAGCCACAGCAAAGACCACCTAGCAGGATGGCCATTGCCAGGAGTCCCAATGGCCCAGGGTGACAATCATCTACTCCCTGGCATATGTGGGAAGTTCACAGAACAGGCATCAGCAGAGCAATCCCTATGTTGTCAGGGGGCTACAACCAACAGGGTGCATAGAGGCCCCCCCAAAACGGACTGGCTACCATACTGGATATCAGGTGGAAACAAGTCCATGGTCATCAGCGGCGCAGAAAGCTACACTGCATAGCGCATGGTGGAAAATGAACCCAGGAAGGTGTCCTCACCCAAGCGATGGAGCATGAGTGGGCCTGCAATACGACAACAAGAAAGCATGCTACAGATCTCAAGGCACGATGGACACGATACACCCTGTAAAGCGCCCTTCCCCAATTGGCACGCTCTTCGGAAAATTTTTGAAGAATTGAGGTCACACCCTACAGGGGACCACCACATAAAGGCTGATACTATCAAACTCCTTTTAGTCGCTCTTACGACAGTCAGGAATACCTCGGGCCTGTTCTTAGACCCCGACCCGCAAGGGGGGAACATTTCAATCCAGGAAATGATAGATATAACAGAACCAAAAATAATTGAATATAGAAAAATCTCAGTACAAGGTACTACAGAAATAATAAACTAACAAAACTTGTCTTACACCAAAATTACTTTGAGTTTGATGCTAAATTATACACAAAGGGCGTTCAAAAAATTTTGCACAGTCGTCTATTTTTTTAAATTTTTTTGCAGGAGAAGAATGATTTTTTTTTGTTAACATACTTGGAACATTTAGCTATAAGTTGGTATATAAAAGTAATTCCTTGTACCTACAGGTGAGCCACTATGGACCATGGAGTAGATGTCAGGTTGTGACAGTGGGCGGTGATGGAGTTCCTCTTTGAGACCGGCGATTACTCTGCCACATAGATTCACAGTAAGTTCCTACCTGTTTATGGGGAAAACACAGTGGATCGCAACAGTAGCCAGTGGTTAGTTGGTTTAAAGGAGGGAGAAGGGACTAAATTACGAGGTCATTGGTCCCTTGTTCCTAATTAAACAATGCCACAAGTATGAGAATAAAACGAACGAAACATTTAACAGAAAATGGAAAGAAAGGAAAAGCCACAAGAATGAAGGGAAGGCAACGAACACTAAAAGGAACAAAAGAGGACAAGAAAACAACAGAGATATGCTAGAAACAGAAGAGAGTAAAACATGAAAGTGGATTACAGTGGCTGGCCAACCACGAGAATAGAAAGGGAAAGCCAGCCACTCTGCAACACATTAAAACCTCCATCCTAAAAGCACTAGGGTGAAGGATACAGAGGGACAAAGGACATGCGCTAAAACCTACATAGAAATATAAAATCCACTCTCACGGATAAAACGTAAAACTAAAGCTGCTGTGGAGGCACTGTCGCCCAACACCGAAGGCAGTGTACTGGGAAAGTTAAAAGTCTGCCGCAGAGCGGCTAAAAGTGAGCAATCCAGCAAGAGGTGGACAATTGGGGAGCCCCAGCGACACTGAGGTGGGTCCTCACAACGGAATAGGTAACCATGCGTTAGCCACCAACTGGCCAATGCGGAGCCGGCAGAGGACAACTGATTCCCTGCGAGTGGTCTGCATATAAGACTTCCACACATTCACAGTCTCCTTAACGACATTCAGTTTGTGGTGTGTGAAGTTATGCCATTCCGTTTCCCAAAGCTGAAAAACCCTGAGGTGTAAGACAGAACACAGGTCAGCTTCGGTGATGCCTATCACCAGAAGCAATTTCCATGTCACCTGTTTGGCCAGCCAGTTGGCATGTTCGTTGCCGGGGATTCCGGCAGGTCCTGGGGTCCACACAAACACCACGGAATGGCGGGACTGTTCCAGGGCATAAATGGACTCCTGAACGGACACTACCAGAGGGTGGCGAGGGTAGCACTGGTCAATAGCTTCTAGGCTGCTCAATGAGTTAGTACACAGGAGAAATGACTCGCCAGGGCATGAGCTGATGTACTCAAGAGCACGAGATATGGCCGCCAGATCTGCAGTGAAAACACTGCAGCCAACTGGCAAGGACTACTGCTCAGTATGTCCTCCATGAACACATGCAAAGCCTACACGACCATCAGCCATTGAGTCGTCGGTGTAAACCACTTCAGAGCCCCAGAAAACTACAAGAATCAAGAGGAAGTGACAGTGGAGAATGGTGGGGTTAACAGGTCCTTAGGGCCATGCAAAAGGTCCAGACGAAGCTGCAGCGTACACCATGGAAACGTACATGAATGGACCACAAGTACAGGTGGTAAAGGGAAGGACTCCAGTTCGGAGAGAAGGGACCGCACGCGAACCGCAATCATTAGCACTGATCTGGGCCGCCAATGGGGTGACGGTATGCAGCGGGCAGGAAAAGGAGATGGTAATTTGAATGCTCAGGGGAACTGTGAATATGTGCTGTGTAACTGGCGAGCAGTTGTGCACGTCTGATCTGCAGTGGAGGGACACCAACCTCCACCAGTATGCTAGTCACCGGACTCGTCCTAAAAGCTCCTGCCGCTAATCGAACCCCACAGTGGTGCACAGGGTCGAGTAAATGCAATGCTGAAGGTGCTGCCGAACCATAAACAACACTCCTATAGTCAATTTGGGATTGGACAAGGGCTCTTTAGAGCTGCAGCAGCGTACAGCGATCTGCACCCCCATTGGTGTTGCTCAGGCAACGAAGGGCATTGAGGTGCTGCCAGAACTCTGCTTAAGCTGATGAAGATGAGGGACCAAGTTAATCGAGCGTCGCAAACCAGTCCTAGGATTGATATGTCTCCACTACAGTGAGTGAAATGCCATTAAGGTCTCCCAACACTCCTCCTTATGCTGTTTGATAAGGTAGCAAACACAGGCATGGAGCCGTTTAAAGGCTATAAGGTGCTCCAGGGAAGGGTACCAGTTATGCCGCTGTAGAGCTCGACGACGTTTCTTAATTGCTTCAGCGACTTCCAGTGACCACCAAGGGACTGCCTTACGCCACGGGCACCCCGAAGAGCGAGGGATCTAGTTTTCTTCCGCAGGAACAATTGTGCTAGTCACCTGCTCAACCATCACATCAATGTTACCGTGTTGGGGAGATTCAGTGATGACAGCAGAGGTGAAAGTTCCCCGGTCCACCTTGAACAAGGTCTCTGCCCATCTGGGCAGGTGTCCGTGTGCCTGACACTGGGGCACTGACAGGAAGATGGGGTACTGGTCACTACCATACATGTCGTCATGTGCTCTCAAGTGGATAGATGGGAGAAGTCCTGGGCTGCAAATTGATAAATCAATGGCTGAGTAACTACCATGAGCCATGAGCCACCTGCCTCGGCCAGTAAGCACGATGCCACCCCACAAGTGGTTATGGGTATTAAAATCTCCCAGAAGTAGGAAAGGTTTAGGGAGTTGATCCACCCAGTGCAGCTAATATGTTCAGGGGTACTGCACCATCTGGAGGAAGGTATACACTGCAGATAGTTATTTCCTGTGTTGTCCTCATTCTGACAGCCACAGCTTCAAAAGGAGTTCACTACAGACCGAGTTTAGGAGATAAACACAACTTCCACCTAACACATGATTATAGTCACTACGGTTCCTGTAATATGCCTTATAGTCGCAGAGGGCAGGGGTCCGCATTGTTGGGAACCAGGTTTCCTGGGGGGGCAATGCAGATAGCGTGTATGAAGCTTAACAGTTGCCATAGCTCAGCCAGGCGGTGGAAAAAACCGCATCAATTCCATTGGAGGGTGACGTGAGACTGGGAGGTGTGGAACATTCAATGAGGCAGTTTACGCTCAGAGTCACCTGCTGTCAGAATCTCCACCCCATCCTCAGCCGCAGAGCTTGTAGGTAGTGTTGGTGTCAGTGCCACCACAATTTCCTTGGTCTTAGGGGTTTTATTTTTTGATTTCCCTTGAAAAAGCCCTAAGCCAGCTGCTTTTAGGCTCTTCAGCCACTGGTGGGTGTCGTCTTTTCCAGTAGAAGAAACCTGGGTAGGGAGTGGCCCAAGGGACCCCATCCTAGCGAGAGACACCAAAGAAGACTTACGCTTCTCCAGCTTAGAAGTGGGGATGGACGTCCCCAATGGTTGTTACTCCCGAAGTAGGTGGTGCAAGAGCAACAAAAAGGGAAATCCCCTCATCAAGAGGGCAGGTGTAGTCTTCTGGCTATGACAGGTGATCTCGGTTGGCGGTGCTAATGGTGCCAGAACTGTTGTAACAGCGGCATAAGACAATGTCATACACACAGGGTGCAGATGCTCACTTTTTCTCTTAGCCTCAGTGTAGGTCAGTCTGTCCAGGGTCTTGTACGCCATGATTTTCCTTTCTTTTTGGAGAATCCTGCAGTTAGGCAAGCAAGGGGAATGGTGCTCTCCACAGGTGACGTAGATGGAAGGCAGGGTACATGGAGAATTGGGATGTAATGGGTGTATGCAATCTCGGCAGGTGACACAGAAAATACAGCGGGAAGATATATGGCTGAACTTCCAGCACTTAAAGCACCACATTGGGGGATGAATATAGGGCTTTACATCACACTGATAGACCATCAACTTGACTTTCTCTACGCTCTAAATTGGCACACATCTCATCGTCTAACTGCAAAAGAAGGTCTCTGTGAAATATGATACCGTGGACCATATTTAAGCTCTTATGGGGTGTGATGGTTACAGAAACCATCGCCAAACTTGTCACAAGTGAGTATTGCCCATGACTGGGCAGAGGATGCTGTTTTTATCAAGACTGACCCAGATCTCATTTTGGACAAGCACTCTACCTCACCGAACTTGTTCTCTAAATGCTCAACAAAAAACTGAGGCTTCATTGTCATGAAAGATTTCCAATCAGCTCTCGAACATACAAGGTATTGGGGCGAATAAGATCCGCTGCTATCCTTAGCCTGACGTTCCTCTCATAGTGTGGCCAGGGAGGGGAACGGTTTAGGGTTGCACTTCTGTGCGTTGAATTGAGCTCGTGACCATTTAGAGACTGCTCATGTTTCACCACCAGCAAGAGATGATGGACTACACTTCATCGCATGTCATTCACCCTGTTGCCACCCACTCCAATCAGGGGCCCTCCCTACAGGCACCACCCAGCTGCAGCAAAAGCCACCTGGCAGGATGGCCATCGCCGGGAGTCCCCATGCCCCAGCGGGAAGGGCATCAACCCCTTAGCATACGTGGGGAGATAATGGTGCAGGCATAAAGTAGCCAAAGGGTGACTTCACCTGATGTGGTATTAACTAGTGAAGTGATGACAACTGATCTGCAATGAGGGGCTGATTCAGGGTTATCCAGGCAATTCCCCAAATTTAAGCCCAATGGAGATGTACAGCCAACACATTTCTTGAAAAGGTTTAACCAAGCTTCGCCAAAAAATTGGGAAGACTCTAAAAAGATTGAATTTGCTGCAGGTAACCTTCTAGGAGAAGCCTCAGAATGGGGAACCTTGAATATTGTGAGTTTTTCTTCTTGGGAAGACTTCCAAAAGAAATTTGTAGAGAAATACTGGTCTACCAGTGCACAAGAAAAGTTAATATCAGATCCATGGGACCCGAGTGGAGTCATATATCCCCCAGGGACGTTAACATTCTGAGTTAACGGGCGGAGTGACGACCAATGGAACCCAAGTTGTTTTAAATGTTTCTTTCAAAATAGATTTCCTGCACCAAATTCCCATAAAATCTTAAACTATTCTGTCATCTATTCCTGACATCTATTACTATCCTGTAACCTTACTACTTAGAAAACCAGATCTGACAATAAAATAGATACTGATTTAAGAGAATCACCAAAAGCAAGTGATATCTAGACAATATAAAATTGAATAGATTATTATATTTATGGGTAATGTAATATGAGGTGACTAATGAAACAACTGTGAAACCAGACTGTATAAATTTTCCATTTTGTATAGAGTATTTTATACCTTTTATGAGATGTGATGTAAATGGGAGGGCTTGTATAGGTTTTGAAAGGGGGTGGGTATTGTAGATAAAAGCATGGTTTACAAGAGCAAATAAATCATGGCTAACACAAAACACACATCACACCTTTCAGACAATCCTTGCCAACAAGGGTGCCAGATTTTTCACCATTTGCCATTTCCATAGGGTTGCTGAGATTCCCTTCGGGGATTTCAAAGGTGAAAGGTCGGAATGTCCATTCTGTAGGAGACGATTTAACACCGAAACTCCTCCAGCGTCTCACTTAAGGAATGCGCTATTGTACACCAATCATAGCTCCTGTCACGTGATCTTGCCAGCCAATGACAGCAGATATTCAGAGCATAGGACAGATGATGCAGTCAGCCAATAGAAACATCACTGTTAAGTAGTGTGAACACACAAACAGGAAATGTTAACATTTCAAATTAATGTACACAGTGTAGCTACAAGAACAGCTAAGTTTTCATACATAATATTGGCCTTTAAAATCAATAAGCTACAAGAAAAGCTAAGCTTTCTCTTACAATATTGGTCTTTTAGCGTGTGTTACACTTTAAGATAAATCACACAAATTTGTCGGCACAATTTTCAACAATGACATTATTCTAAGTGGCTGGTCCTCAAAGTGTTAAGACTTAAATGAGAGTCTAATGGTCTGTGATTTAAGCAATTCATTGCACATTCTGATATGTAACATAGTTCATCTTGCGTGAAAGGAAATTTCCTTTGAAAATAACGTTTTTCAAACAACTACTTGCAATATTTTCCCATGACCTCTTACACATGGGTCCATTTCAGCAGCTGCCAGAGTGTGCCAGAAAACAGGCATTACTGCGGCAGGTACGATGATGTAGGGAGCCCTATGTTCAAACTCATAGCATTGAGAGATCTTCCATGATGTCATAAAAGAAATAGGACATCAGAGGATAGTCCAAGAGCATAGGAATTTTGTAAACCCTACTAAAATGCATAATTTGGCTAAAAAAAAAACACATTCACGATGAAATAGGCCCCAACCTGATAAGCTTTTCAGTGCACTTTTCAACATGCAAATTTGCTAGGAGTACCAGTATCGTATTGTCTCATGTTCAGTTCTTTATTATGGCATAATGACTTATTTAGCAAACAAACAAAAATTTCATTGTTGTCTAAGGCAATCATTGCTTGACTGCCAAAAACATGTAAATCAAATCAAATCAGGAAACTGAAGCTAACAACATATTTTAGCCTTCTGTAATTATACGAATGTAATTTAATTCACTTGATAGTTCACAGAGACAGAAATCAGTTTCTTGTTTTGTTTTGATGTGTGAACTGTAAATTAAGAGGAAACAGAAAAAGATCATTAAGTGTATACACGGGTCACTATCCTCCTCCCCACTACAACCCAGACTGCTCTGCACATGTGCCATTCTGGGAGCTCGGGTGCCAGAAAAATGTTTCTGTGTAGCATGATTGCTTCTTGCTACTGCTGCAGCCAAGGTATTGGTCATACGCAACTGAACTGTGCATGCTCATGAGCCTGTTGGTGACTGCTCGAAACGAACTTCATGTTAACAGTCATGATCTCACGCTCACAGGAAGCAGTTAGCTGTTATGAGGTACGCTACTGTCTTCGTCCTGAAGTTTTGACACATTTTGCTTTTGTCAGGCACTTGTGTGTGCACACCGAGTTTTTCTGGTGTCAATGGTACATTTCCTTTGCAACTTAAATTTTATTTTGGTTTTATTCTCTCATTTGCATTTTATTGGTGCAGTAATGGGATACAGTAAACTTCTTTGTTAGAATATCAGTTCTTACCAGTCAAAATAACAAAACTGTAGCTGAAGACTAAAATAATGAACAACTCCTGAAATTCTAAGAAGTTACCAGGTTTTCCATGGTTTTCTCCCAAATAAAAAAATTCCCAGGTTCTTCCTAGATTTCCCGGAGCATATACACCCTGTTTGGATACATTTATCATATGCCCCACATTGATTTCTGCAGTTATTTCATGTAGTGTTGCAGCACTGACAACTCTATGCAAAGGACACTACTGTTGGTCATTAAGTGAAGGCCATCAGCCTCTGCGTTGTCCATGGTGAGAGGTAATAAATGAAATTTAGTATTCTCAACAGACTTTTGACACTGTGAATCTTGCAATACTAAATTCCCTAACAATTTCTTAAATGGAACGTCCTACGTGTCTAGCTGCAACTGCTATACCGCATTCAAAGTCTGGTAATTCCTGTTGTGCCGCTATAATCACAGTGGAAACCTTTACATACAAATCACCTGAGTACAAATGACAGCTCTGCCAATGCACTGCCCTTTTATACCTTGGGTACACAATACTACCATCATGTGTGTACGTGTCTATGACTATCCTACGACTTGTCACCTCAGTGTAATTGGTCATCCTAAGGGTGTGAAGAAAAGTGGATGTTTTCAATTCATAGCTTCCATCGCAAAATGAGTTGCAAGGTGTTCAGCAAGAGTTGACATGTCATTACAGAAAATATTATGCTCAAAGAGATCAGCTGTAGTTGTGGATCTTTGAGACTATGGAGCTGAGGCATTCTTTCCCAGGGAGGCATGGTGCACGGAATGGCAATTGAATCTCAATGTAGACAAGTGTAATGTGATGCGAATACATAGAAAGATAGGTCCCTTATCATTTAGCTACAAAATAGCAGGTCAGCAACTGGAAGCAGTTAATTCCATAAATTATCTGGGAGTACGCATTAGGAGTGATTTAAAATGGAATGATCATATGAAGTTGATCGTCGGTAAAGCAGATGCCAGACTGAGATTCATTGGAAGAATCCTAAGGAAATGCAATCCGACAACAAAGGAAGTAGGTTACAGTACGCTTGTTCGCCCAATGCTTGAATACTGCTCAGCAGTGTGGGATCCGCACCAGGTAGGGTTGATAGAAGAGATAGAGAAGATCCAACGGAGAGCAGCGCGCTTCGTTACATGATCATTTAGTAATTGCGAAAGCGTTACGGAGATGATAGATAAACTCCAGTGGAAGACTCTGCAGGAGAGACGCTCAGTAGCTCGGTACGGGCTTTTGTTAAAGTTTCGAGAACATACCTTCACCGAAGAGTCAAGCAGTATATTGCTCCCTCCTACGTATATCTCGCGAAGAGACCATGAGGATAAAATCAGAGAGATTAGAGCCCACACAGAAGCATACCGACAATCCTTCTTTCCACGTACAATACGAGACTGGAATAGAAGGGAGAACCGATAGAGGTACTCAGGGTACCCTCCGCCACACACCGTCAGGTGGCTTGCGGAGTACGGATGTAGATGTAGATGTAGATGTAGAGGAGACATAGCACTCACAGATTTCTTCCTCACTTTAATGAATTAGGTAAGGAGACTTAGCATGAACTCATTCAAAGGTGTCGCTTGAAATGTCGCAGGGCTATTGTTACTACAACTCTTTGGTCCATCAAAGCACTGGCCTGCAATAGAAGGGACCTGTAAAGAGAGGAATAGCAGATCCAGCACTGTGGGTGATCCCACAGGAGATGCCGAGCGCAACCCCATTGATGCAATCTGACAGAGAAGAGAGAAGGATAACAGCAAAAGGCACAGAATTGCTAGTTGGGTCTTCGAAGTACCCAATGAGAGAGATAGAGGTAGAGAGAAAGAGAGAGAGAGAGAGAGAGAGAGAGAGAGAGAGATCAATAGCTGAAAAGTGCCATGGGCAACACTGACGTGTTTGGTAGTACCATCACTGAGGAGACACAGTTGCTTAATGAACAAAGTAAGAGCATATGGACTATTGGACCAATTTTGTGATTGGATTGAAGAGTTCCTCGGTAACAGAATGCAGCATGTCATTCTCAATGGAGAGAAGTCTTCCAAAGTAAGAGTGATTTCAGGTGTGCCGCAGGGGAGTGTCATAGGACCGTTGCTATTCTTAATATACATAAATGACCTTGTGGATGACATCAGAAGTTCACTGGGGCTTTTTTCAGATGATGCTGTGGTATATCGAGAGGTTGTAACATTGGAAAATTGTACTGAAATGCAGTAGGATCTGCAATGAATTGACGCATGATCAAGTGAATGGCAACTGAATCACAATGTAGACAAGTGTAATGTGATGCAAATACATAGAAAGAAAGATCCTTTATCATTTAGCTACAATATAGCACGTCAGCAACTGGAAACAATTAATTCCATAAATTATCTGGGAGTAGGCATTAGGAGTGATTTAAAATGGAATGATCATATAAAATTAATCATCGGTAAAGCAGATGCCAGACTGAGATTCATTGGAAGAATCGGAAGGAAATGCAGTCTGAAAACAAAGGAAGTAGGTTACCGTACACTTGTTTGCCCACTGCTTGAATACTGCTCACCGGTGTGGGATCCGTACCGGATAGGGTTGATAGAAGAGAGAGAGATTATCCAACAGAGAGCTGCACGCATCGTTACAGGATCATTTAGTAATCGTGAAAGCATTATGGAGATGACAGAAACTCCAGTGGAAGACTCTGCAGGAGAGACGCTCAGTAGCTCAGTACGGGCTTTTGTTGAAGTTTCGAGAACATACCTTCACCAAAGAGTCAAGCAGTATATTGCTTCCTCCTTTGTATATCTCGCGAAGAGACCATGAGGATAAAATCAGAGAGATTAGAGCCCACACAGAAGCATACCGACAATCCTCCTTTCCATGAACAATACGAGACTGGAATAGAGGGAAGAACCGATAGAGGTACTCAAGGTACCCTCCGCAATACGTCGTCAGGTGGTTTGCGGAGCATGGATGTAGATGTAGATCATGGTTGGTACGAAGCTGGTCAAGTGGAAGGCCCCTACCATGCTTAGTGGTACTTCCTCAAAGGTTTTGGTGCACAATGATGTTGCTAAATAGAGAAAAAGGGGAGGGGGGGGGTGTCACTTACTGATGACAGCTGTGTGAACCAGCGCACAGACCAGTCCAGATCACCTCCCATGATCAGCATGTTTCTGGCAGAATGCAGGGTAAGCACGGAGTGTCAACGAATGGTTTTAACCAATCCATTACAGTTCCACTGAATGATCACATTATGGCTGCCCAGGTTAGGCATTAAAGAACCAGGTAGACAACTTACATCCCAAGATCAATGTTTGTCACAGATGGGGATGGACCCACATCCATGTGTATTGATTCAGAATCTGAATCTGGTGTAGCCAGTGTCGCCAGAGTAGCCTTTTCTCTATTACGCTTCACTTCCTCCTCAGCGTTTGGTGACCATGACAATAACAAGGGCCTATCCACGACGAATGTGGGGACAGATGAAGAGTGGGCAGCCCTGGATACCACAGCCCACAGCATATTCAGCCACTGGCTAGCATAGGCTCCTGATCTACAAGTTTCAGGGGAAAGGGGTCCCAAGAGGGATCCCTGTTACTGGAAGATACTGGAACAGGGAGCTGTTCCTTCTGGCCAGGTGCGAGAAGATGTTCCCAAAGATGGTGCCAAAGGCACCACAAAAGAGAACGGTGGTTTGAGAAAAGGTTTGGAAATATTTAGGTAGTGGTATGGTGGCTGTGACTTCCACATAATTGATCATCATATTAACAAGATGTAAGTATCCACATTTTTTTCCATGTCTCGTTATACAACAGGCAATCAACAGATTTATATTCATGTATTTTCTTTTCTTTCTTGAAAAGTGGATGAACCATTAAATGTGGAAGATGGTGCTCAATGTAACTGACACACAAAGGTGGTTGTTCACAAGGACTATCTCCATGGAGTGATCATCCACAGATACGGCATTTTGGGTCTGCCGTGCAACAAGATGACAAATGATCAAAGCTAAGCATCTGAAGCATTTCATGGGTGGGTGGACATAGAGTTTCATGTCGCACCTGTATACCGTAACTCCGTAACTGACATTTTTAGGGGGACATGCCTTTCAGAGGCACCTATGTTTGTTTGATTATCCTATGGACATGTAGGACCAAATGTATGCCTTGCCATTCCAGATGAGCCTGTAGCTTCTCTCCTGGAGCAATGGTCACTGGCATGTCAGCCAGACAGTCACAAGCCTGAAGTGCAGTATACTGTGCAGCAGAGGCAGCTTTGATCAATCCATTGTGTATTTCCAAAGACTCTACTTCTCCAAATTCATCTTCAATACGTTCAAAAAAAGCTTTGTTGCAGTAAAAGTATCCCCATCAGTTCAAGTACGTACTACATTGTGGATAAATTGTTTTGCTCCCATACATCTGGCTTGTCCCTCTTCTCAAGGGCTCTCGCCCCAGGTTCCATCCACCCACAGCATAGGCCATATGGCACGCTGGCCATTGCCAGGAGTCCTGACACCTCAAGAAGACAGGTGGGGAGCTAGCAGCTCAGGCATTAGCAGTGCGACGCCTACGTTGTCAGCAGGCTCATCCAGGCACCCCATCATGTCGGTTTGGCGAATGCATCGGCTTTGAAGTGCATATAAGAGAGCCTATGCCAGTATTGTGCATAGATGATCTTTCACTGCATGTAGTAGGCACTATTTTAGGTGTTCTTCCGAAGTCAGTCCACACTAGGGGGTGGGGAGATTAAGAAATGGAGGCAAAACCCAGAAGGTGACCAAAAATTACTTTAGCCAGAAGGTGATGGATGAACAAATGAGTATCCTGAGAACGGAAAGATGAGCATACCAAACAGCCACGTCAACATCAGAAGACGCCGCCTTGAGAAAGTCAGTAATACAAGGAGAGAGAGTCAAAGATGAGAGTGAGGAGCACAGGAAAGATGTAGGTGCTGCAATAGCTTGGCATGCTCACTACACACGTACTCATGGCAGAGTCATGAGTCACTTGAGGGCCCAATGATTTAGAATTGATCATGTTAATACATTTAGTCATGAAACAAGATCAGATATGACAACAGCTCTTTTGATGCCTGGTTTACACTAACACACAAAAAATGAACAAGTATCCCTCTAACGTTAACTATAAGCAAGAAAACAGTTAACTGTAAGCAGAAAAATGCAGTCAGTCATGTTCCGTTTGCATACATAGGTGCTTGCTTATATTCAACTGATTATCAGTTTCTCAATGGAACATTCAAGGCAAGTCCGCACAATCACTTGTGTGGAAGGCACAGAGAGTATTCCCTCTCACAGTCACATATTTCTCAAACAAACTACCTTTGTTGAAAAGCTAGATAGGAATATCAACAATGTATGGAAAGACAGATTGATACTTGGCTTAAAGACAACATGTTAAGTTGCAGACAGGCACAATTAAAAGTTAGAAAACACACACACACACACACACACACACACACAAAACGGGGGTGGGGGCTAACTGTGGACTGCATTCGATGTGGGTAGCAATCTGGTGGGTTGGGTGGTGGAGGTAAGGAGGTGGTATGGGGTGGCTAGGGGGAAGCTGCTCTGCTGCCTGTGGAAGACAGCAAGGACGTAGTGGGGATGGAATAGAGTGGCTAGGTGCCACGATGGAAAGCAGAGCTGGGGAAGGGGGAAACTGAGTGCAGGGAAAGGAAGAGAAAGGGACAGGGATTGGAGGTTAGAGTGATGATTTTTAGGTATGGGGTTCAATGAGGTACATGTAGCACAGTCAAAGTCATAAATCTGTTCTCCAAAGGCCTCAGTCTCACACATGTATCAGTCCTTTCCAAAGGGACTATCTTGTGCCCCACTCCCAAATTCATGTTGGGATTGTTAAAGACCTTGTCTTTTACTGGTCCCTACAGTGGAAGCATTTTGGCCACCAACCCCAATAATCAGGCTCAAAGACTCAACCCAACATCAATAATGACCCCTGCCTAACATATTTCATTCTTTCATCCAATCGTGATCCCCCTATCACCATGTTAACTGTCAACATAAATTCGTAACTACACAAACACTTCCAATGAAAATCAACTGCGTAAATAAGATTTCCAAAAAAGATTGAATGCTTAGCAGATAAAATTCTGCTACACAAGCTGATACCATTAGTGTTAGTGGTTCTCCAAGGTAGAGATTGCTGAGCCACTGGCTCAGATTCAATCCTTGCTACTGTCCAGTTTCTAATTTTTTATCACTCTCTTGTTCAGTAACCAAATGAACATGTTCGGCAACACTGTCTCTGGCAAGCTGCTTGAATTTGTGCACCCAATGACCTGACTGGTTAAATTTGAAGCTAATTAAATCAGAAACAGCACAATGTATAATTTTTTCTTAGCAATTATCTCTGATCACATTCTATCCTATAGCATCATTATCAGCTTTTCAGGCTGTTTCTGATCAGCTACATTTGATAAGTGTAATGCCTTTAGTATCAAACACTATAGTGAATTATTATGTTAGGGAGAAATACACACAACAATCAACAAGGAGCATTCTAATTCAGTTCAAAGCAGTTCAGTTTATGTGGGAGAATAGACTACAGAAATATGTTGCAGCTCTTTCAATGGAGCTAGAACACGTGGCTATGCTTATGCTCACTAATTACTACTGTGGTTATGGGTTATGCCAACTTTTTGAAGGGAAAAAAAATTAATTCCTGTCAAAGTCTTTGAGTCCTATTACACAACAATATAAACAAAGCACACTCAGATAGACTAATGAAACCAAATTTTAGGACATTTTAAACATACAGAAAATACATAATTACATTTGTAAACTACTTAATGAGAAGAAAATTAAATTATGCACCTGCCAACAGAACAGTATTATGAGAAAATGGTTATCATTTTTGAAGTTACAGATGAAGGAAGGTACATATTTCACAATATAAAATATTGAGGGAGAGTGGTAAAGTATTCTGTTTGTCAGTATTGACTCATATTAAAATTCTTTTAAAACACACAGATAATTGATATGGACTACTAATAACTGAATGCTCAGCTACCCTGCCACAATTTATGACAATGTTACAAAAACTGTGAATTTTGCAAGTGCTTGACAATATTAAGTGTGTAATAATATAGAATAAATTTAAGAACATTGTTCCACATTGAAAATTTGTCTTGTTAGCAGAAGGCCAAACAGTAGTTAACTAAGCAATAAAGTTAGCAAATACATATTCACCTTATATGTTCGCCTCCAATTCTTTTTATTATCCTGTAGCATTCTCTTCCAAAGCATTGACATCACTTCTGGGAACTGCTCATATGTGAATGTACCTTGTGCCACTTCTTGCATCAGTGCACCTGGAATACAAAAATTGGAAAGGAAACACCATTTCTAAAAATACTGCTCTCCACACAATGCTTGGCTGTAAAAATTTGTATAACCAGAAAATAAAAGTCTAGCCCAAATTCTGTTTCTTTCTATAACACCACTGGTATTCGGAGTATACGATAAGCTTCACAACTTCTCAAACACTAGGAAACAAAAACACATTTTATGATCATAGAAGCTTTAAACCATGACCCTGATGTGTGTGTTTATTGCTTCCTATAGTTTTGCTCTCCATTTTATTTTGGAACACTGGCATGTAAATGTTTGACTCAAATTTGAATATGGCAATTTATGCATAAGGTCTTGATCAACTGAAGCCTGTGTTTGAGAACTCTTTGGCTACTTCTAACCAAACTGCCACCTTTCAACTTAACTTAGGCCTTGTGTTTTGCTACAGATCAATGTCTTCAAAACTAAGATTTAGTATTCACCTTTCAAGCTAAACCATACCCTGGGCTACGCTGCAGGTAAGTATGCTCCACAACCTACATTCCAAGAAAGAATATACACACACACACACACAAATATTGTCAGTGTTCCGTTCCTTTCTCCTCCTCCCCCCCCCCCCTCCCCTTTTTTTTTTTCATGTGTATCACATGACATGTGGTATTGGTAGGTTTAGTTAATCCAAAGAGTTCATTTTTAACTTTAGTTTGCCAAGATTGTCCTCTGTAGTACCATCAATAAATAGTATTCCTCACCACTAAAAACCTCTTCTTTTCTATCTTAACTCCTCAGGCTTATCGACTTCCCTTTAAAAGAACAATTGTAATTCTGATGGCTACATTTTATTAATTTTGTAAATACAAGGTAAGTAATGCCTTATAAGCTAACATACGCAATCAATGGATCACAACTGTATTCACTCCAACACCACAAAACTATAAATAGGTCAAATCTGCTACTTAGTTTTATTAGGATTAGCATCAAGAGTAGGAATAGCAGGGCTTCGGAATCAAAAGTATGTTATCAATTAGTTTTTTCACAACCCGGGTGGAAGTTAAAACTGTTTCCCTCTAATTCTGAGATTATCCATAGGCTTGTAATGACAGCCACACAATCTGTAATAATTTTTCTGATCAGTATCACTTCACCCTCTATGGAATACCTAAATGAATTTCACCTGCAGTTCTTCAAATTCTTTCAAGTTGTACTGTTTCATGTATGCATGCCCGCAGTGAGTGTATCACAAATTAATCAAAACATAATGGCTATACCAATTCACGAATTTTTATTTTTGCTAGTAACTATACTGTAACAACTTTAAAAAGGAAATCATTTTCTACTTATCTACTGTCATTTTGTTTTCCTCAATTACTCACTTTTAGCAACTATGTCATTTTTTAAGTGGTAACAAAATGCTTAAGCACAGGCAGAATAGCAATGACACAAATCACACACAGTCAGACAAACGACGTGTTCCAGTTAGTGTAACACAGGCAGTGCTAGGACTGCTGACATCGTAAGAGCACTGCTGCACTAAATGAACATAAACACTATGTGGTTAATTCCAATCCCAGTTGTTTAAGTTACCTCCAAAGCTGACCAAAAACTCTTCATTAACCGCAATAAGATTTCAATCTTCTAATAAAAAATATTAATGCATGAACACATTACTTACCCTGTTTATGTTTTATTCATCTCCTAGCTCTTTCCCTGCATTGGCATTTGACACTATACTGAACACAACATCTCCTCACCCGCACTGTGCCCACCTCATTTTCCACCTCTACCTGTCTATCTCCTGCTCCCCTCTCTCTTCATCCTCTTCCCCCTCTATTTTCCTCTTGACCTCTTGCACTTGCCAACTACATTCTTCACCTTCCACCAGAGTAATGTGTTTCCCCCTCATCCTCCCCTATACCCATCTCAATCTGTTCCCAGCATGCTCACTGGAGTGTGAAGCCCCTGCAATACATTTCAGTAAAGCAGACCAATACCATTCTCACAACACACCTGTCAAGCAGGCAAGACTGACATCAGGGGCTTGGAAAGCATTTACTTTCCCCTGACATACAGATTGCCATGCAAAGCAGAGTGATAAAGCAGGCCTATTCTATTACAACACCACATGCCTACCATGCAGGGCAGCCTACATATCAGGGTCCAGAAAATGTTTCTTCCCCTTAGTACATAGGCTGTCCTGCAAAGCACATTGATTTGGCTTCCCATACAACATACCCCTCATGCAGGGCAACCTACACGTCAGTGGTGGGAAGAAAATGTTATTGTCCGTGTTTTCGCCCCTACTGAAGTTAAGAGTTTGTACATCTCACAGTCCTGATAGTCATGATGCCTGCTGTTTCTGTGCCAAATTAAGCTGAAATCTATGAAGAGTTTGTGAAGCAATCCTGCACATGTAAACATATACTATTTACAAAAGACTATTTATGTGATGTAACAGACATGCCCAATACTGTTATTCTGAATTACCTAAGGATTAATAAATAATAAAATAAATAAATACAATACTTATTTCTGCAAACAAAATGGCAGACTTTTAAACACAAGGACAGAAGGATACAATTTACATACCAGTCGGTCCCCATGCATCATCATTTGTGGCTTCTCTAACTTTTGCTTCTATATCAGTGTAGTTCATAACAACATTGGTGCTGAAAACACAGAAACAGGAAGATCATCATCAATATAAAACAAACAACAAATGAAATCAATAGCAATGCTATATCCGATGCAAATTATCTTCAAAGCTAACCTGTCTGCCGAATACATACAAATAGTAACACACATTTGTTGTTTCACACTATATTACTTTGGTGCATCAGAAAAAATTGCACTAATTTATACTTCTGTCCGGATTTCAGGAAAAAAAGCTACAAAACATATGACTACTAGTGGTTTATTTTTACTATGTAAGCTTTAAAGTGTACAAATAAAATAAAAGCTTTGGAGCTACTGTTGAATTAAACGAGCCACTAATTAAAGTAGGCCTACAATGTTCTAGACGGCTAGCTTACTGAGTGCTGGACAGATAACCTAGAACCAACAACCATTTAGCAGCAGTATACTCTTTATTCACGAGGCAGTTCAGTTTGAGTACTGGCAGTACGCATTCAGTCATAACTTAAAATCTTCCAAAAGAGTGTACCATTACAACAGAAAACCACAAAATCCTTCACTACACAATACAAAATTGTATGCAAAAGTAAACAAATTTTTCAATGATGCAGTTATAGCTTTCTTACTGGGTGAAAAGCGAAATTCTTCCCTATATTGTACGCAGAAACTTTTATGATTGCGTAAAAGAAAAAGTCAAAGTGATTGAATGTATTCCCGACCTATAACTAAAGTATCTGTTGTCAATAGCTGTACAATACCCTTTCTGCCATAACATTTACGTTCACATATTTTCAAAGTGGCATTAGATACCTAATTATACTACGATCTGAAAATACAGAGCAGCTGACACATCTTTAGGTAAACATAACCATAGTGTCGAAGGACAGGATTCATTTGTGCAAAACAATAATTTTGATATTAATGACTACTTACGCTTTATCCACCAGTTCCCTCACTTTCCACATGATTGCAGCACTAAAATGATTCTATACTATATACACAGACAACGAAGCACAAGGTCACAACCCAATCACAATTTATCCATCTCCCCACTGTTACAAATCTCAGTAACAGCTGATATGTAACTTCAACATGGCCGAGGTAACGTCATCAACCTCACATCATCAGTACTTTTTCGTTTCATTTTCTTGTGAGCAGTCCAGAAGTGCTTCCAACTATTTTCGCAAATTCATAGATTTTTCACTTTTCATTTTAGATGTTAAACGATTCAAACGAATTAAGTTTAAACACTTTCGACCAGCTATCGATTCTTCTCATGAAATCTCTGCATCGTCTAGGAGGGATACTGCAAATATTTCGTCGACCGCGCATAGTAATTTAAACGTCCAAGAGTAGTGTATACTAACATTCAGTATTACTTTGGTGCATCGGAAAAAATTACCGCGGTGGCTAGATGTTTCCTATGTTTAGATGTCGCCTTTCTAAGTGACTAAACTTGCAGGGACATTATGCAATAAAATAAGCAATATAGCACTCACAAATTTATACCAAGTAGAATTTATAAATAATACATATACAACTTAATTAGCAAATTTCTATCGTAACCAATTTTCCCAAACAAACGTTGTTAAGAGTTATGGAGACCAAGTTCCTGCTCATTCTAAAGCTAATAAATTGGAATAGGGCCGGCCACGGCTTGCCAAACTTAAAGCGTGCAGCGTGTGGGGGACGACCCAGACCCGGACTGTCAACGCGGCTTTGCCCGGTCGTTCTCGGTCCAGTGTCTGTTTACACAAAACGAGGTAGTCTAGCAATGTATCGTCACAATCCTTTAAAATGCGTGGGAATGACGGAAGAGAAGGATGATAATTCTGAATTCGTATAAGTGACAAGTGCTGTTTATTTGCCACGAAACGACATTATATTACCATGTAGAAAGAATTTAAACTTTTAGATGACAATGAAAGAGCAAAAAATCACAACCATAAACATAGGAGATTTATTGCTCTGTACATCAAGAAGCACTTTGTGCTAAATTTGCAGGCAAGAAGCACTTGAACAAAGTGTTGGAACGGATAGCAAAATTTCTCAAATTGCACCTGTAATTCCACTTTCAGTTGCAACAGTTTTCAATGGAAATGAACTAAGTATATATATCGTAGACTTCATATATTACTGTAAAGTACGTTGGTTATGTCAAAAGGCATGCCTGGAACGATTTTCCGATTTAAATCTCTCTATTGCAGAATTTATGACTGAAAAAGGAGTGCAGGAACGAAAATCAGAACATCCGGAATGGAGTGCAGACTTCGCATTTCAAGTGGACTTGACTGAACACTGCCCAAAGTAACTTCTTTCTGATTTGATGGGGATGAATTTAAAAAGAAAACCGCGTTGTACAAGAAACACTTTCTGACAAAAAAATACAGCTTCTTAAGCTCAATGGCATTAAAGAAAGTGCTAGGTTTGAAGAATTCATTCTGGCTTTGCAAGAATTACAACAATAGTTTCATAGAGGTTTTGTGAGCACTGTCAGTCGTAGATCTGTTTTCGAGACCGTTTGCCGCTTTAGTTGAAAGAGAAACTGTGCATGTACAGATGTGATTGACTGACCTGTAAGGTAATTCCAGTTTTTATTACAAATCTTTTTACATTAAAACTGTCCAGGACGTCTACTCTCATTTTCTCTGGTAGATCTTCGGAATACCCATAATGAGGTTGCAAGTGTTATAATATTTGTGTGACCGATGTTTTCTCGATTATGAAACTAAATAAATCATGATTATCTGGCAACTTGAGTGCAAAACTCTGTGAAATTGCCTGTGTCTGTCTGTGTGCCGACAGTTTCTACCAGATGAAAATTGCCTTCAGCACTCCAAAAACAATTAATTAATCTGAAAAATTGTTTTGTTTGTAACCTATATTGTTGAGAAATGTGAAATATAATATCAAGCATATGCAGTACAACTGCAGTGCCATTTAAATGCGATGCATCGCCGTTTCCCCCCCTATTCTCCCTCCTGATGCGCAGTGTGGCGTGACAATGGGGGAAACGGGAAGTGAGACTGAGCACTAATATTTGTGTAAAATATTCATGAGAATTAGCACCTTCATGTACGTTATTGTTAGCAATTTTCAGTTTGTTTCATAAACAGACACACTGAAAATTTTATAGTAGTTCTTTCCGAATGTAGCAACACCATCGGCTTCTGAAATTTTAAATTCTACATAAAACACGCGATGCCTGTGGTAAAATACACTCATGATCAACTGAAAAGAAGCTTCGATATCTGAGAAACAGCGCTGCTGTCGTCACGGTGAACTGAGAAGTATGATGGTATGTGTGATGCGAGTCGATACGTCATTAAACCTTGCATTAGCCATAGGCGCGAGAGTAGCTGACAGACCCATGGGACTTTACAACACGTCTTCCATGTCGAACAGGCACGGTGCATATCCATTCAGGCAGGCTAGGAAAAATCTTACATTCGTAGTCTCAGATGTTATTGAATTTAGCATCTGTTAAAATGAAGGAGATACAGCCCTCCAAGTGGCGCTGCGAATACCATTTTGAAGATGCGAATTTTGGAAAAAAAATTTAAAATCCCTTTAACAGTTCTAGATATTCTGCTATTTTTTATTTGAAAGATAATTGCTTTATGATTACAAAGAAATCCTCCATTTGGACTTATAAGTCAACGTTCTTTTACTATAGAGTTCTGATCTTTTTTTATAATCTATGGAATTTTTGTTTCAAAAATGCCAAACCATAAAATTTGATTTTTTTCTGTTGGTTAGTACCATATAGTTCTGCAGTCCTTGAAAAGGAGAGCTTCCTCTTACAGGTTGAACAGGTTTTATATGTTGTTGTTGTTGTTGTGGTCTTCAGTCCTGAGACTGGTTTGATGTAGCTCTCCATGCTACTCTATCCTGTTCAAGTTTCATCATCTCCCAGTACCTACTGCAACCTACATCCTTCTGAATCTGCTGTATTATTACTACATTATCACGTAAGAGACTCATAAAAATCAAAATCTAGCCTCAGTTTTGAATGAGGAGTAAGAGATTCATTTTTCAAGGATTTTAAATTGTTCCAAAATGTATGTGAAAGGTGCAAAGACTTGTGTGTTTTCTGGCTATAGCAATGGACCACGCACAGAAAACTCCAACTTATTACGATAAGACGCTTTTATTAAGGTTCATATAATTACAGAAAACACAAAAAAAACAATGCAGAAATTCACGACTCACGTATCACTCAGTCAAGTTGCAGATGGGACTACCAAAGAATCCCGAGTCTCCAAAGACCATTTATTTTGCACTTCACTGGTGAAGTTACTGGTGATCGACTGTCGCCACAGAACCCCCCCCGGTGCACTGGTTATGTAAAGTAGTGAACACTTGGTGACGCAGCACAGGGGGAACAATAGGTCGGGCAGTGCCCGTGGATGTATCACACCACAGTGGCCTGGCCGAGCCCGGTAGGTTGCACAAAACGGTCTGAAGGGAAGTATCTGGGTCCTGTCGGAGGTTGTGCAATTCGGTGTCACCATCCTGTAAGTGGGCCAATTCGTCGAAATTAATGGGGGACAGAAATTGCAGTGATATGTGATAGGTAGTCAGCCACCACATTTTCGGAACCTCGAATGTAATGGATGTCTGTTGTGTATTGGCAAATTAAATCCATTTACCGAAACCTACGTGGGGGAGGGTCAGCAGAGGGGTTATGGATAGCCTCTGCAAGGGGGCAATGGTCTGTGAAAATTGTTATATTCCTTCCTTCGATGTCTGTGCAGAAATATTTTACAGCTTCATAAACTGCAAGCAATTCTCTGTCAAATACTGACCATTTACGTTGAGCTCTTGATAGTTTTTTTGGGGAAAAAAAAAAGATGGAGTGTTTGTGTCATGTCATTGACATGCTGTTGGAGGACTGCACCGATTGCAAAATCACTTGCATCTGCTGTAATAGAGATGCAGGCATCTGGCAAATGGTGGGCGAGAGTGACACCATGTGCTAATGCTGATTTAAGGTCTTCAAAAGCTCTCACCATGTTGTCAGATCACTGTTCTCGGCGACTGCCCGAGATTTGTTTCCCGGCCAATGCATCAGTCAAAGGGGCTTAAACTGATGCCACCATTGGCAGGTTACGACGGTAGAAACTGACAGTTCCTAAAAACCGGTATAATTCGTGAAACGACACTGGGAGAGGTAGATCTCGAATGCAGTCAACCCGCTCCTGTGGGGGGGGGGGGGGGGGGGGGCATATACCATCTGAGGAGATGGTGTACCCCAGAAAAGTGACAGTGGTGCAGTGGAGTTGTGACTTGTCATTATTGATCTCGACTCTGTTATGTGTCAATAAGTCCTATATCATGGCCAGGTGGAGTTCATGTTCCCTATTGGAGGGAGAGAAAATTAGTATGTGCAGTTAAACAGAAGTGAGTCTATAAAATGCTGCCAAGTTTGGGCCGCACTTTTGAGACCATAAGGCATGTAACAAAATTCATACAGGCCGAAAGGTGTGATCACTGCTGTCTTTGGTATGTCACTCTGTTCCATTGGTATCTGTAAATATGCCTTGTGGCAGTCCAAGACTCTCAAGATGTGTGCTCCACTAAGTACTTGTGCAAAGTCTTCTATGTGAGGTACCGGATAATTGTCTAATACCGTCCACGTGTTGAGGCGACGATAGTCGCCCCAGAGGCGCACTATGCCGTCCTTTTTGGGGACTAAATGTATGGGCGAGGACCAGGTACTGTCCAATGGGCGAACAATACCTGCCTGTAGAAGTTCCTCTGATGCGGCTTTAGCATGGTGTAGTTTATGTGGTGGCAGTCAGCAAGCTTTATGATGCATTGGTGGTCCATCTGTCATGACAATTTTGTGTGTTGCGCCATTCGTGGTAGCGTTCAGCTCGACTGGCGAACTCGCTCGGGGGCTGTCGTGAACGGGAATCGTTAGCACACAAGAGTCACTAACCTGGTTTGCTTCGGTGGCAACAAAGTTCCACGAGGTGCATCTCCAGTGCTGGATAGTGGCAGCATTGACAGGCATTGTATGAGGCATTGTGCTTCGGTGAGGGCTTGTGTAGCCAACAATATGGCACGGTTCAGTTCAGCGCTGTGAGCATGGAGATAGTTGACTGCAGGGTGTTCGGGCTGGAGCTGGGCAATTGAAGTTGTGAGGCTGTCCGCCAGTGAAGAACACTCGATGGGAGCTGTGTCAAAGTCATCGGGAAGCTGAGGGGGAGGGGGGACCGAATAGGCGACTCAACATGCAATATGAGTGGACGAGGCATGGTGCAATAATGTGGCCGACTGAAGATCTGGAGACAGTCTGAAATGGAAACAGAAGTCAATGCCTAATACTGGATCTTCGGCGTCAGCCACATAGAAGGACCAAGTGAACTGTTTGCCAGGTATGAGTTCAATTAGTAACTTGGCCAAACCATCGACACAAAGTGGCGAGTTATTTCCTGGTCAAAGGGACAGTTTGGTTGGTGTCGTGTCCTTTACAGAAAATGTGGGAGGTATGACACTAACGTCTGCTCCGGTATTGACGAGAAAATACCGGTGTGAAGCTAAATCCAAGGCGTACAGACGTCCTTGTGAGGTGGGGGATCTGACAGAATGCAACGTTTGTGAGCGCCCCTGCATGTATCCGCAGGCTGTGGCGCCTACTGCGGCCCATGTGCGGCATTTGGGAACGTGCAGGGCGGAAGGCAGTTGCGAGCGGTGTCCCTGAAAGTGGAGTTGAACCAGCATATGCGTGCATCACTTGTACTCATCCCGTCAGCTGAAGCGTCAGGCGAGGGGAAGGTGGGGTGGGCAGGCGCTAGCTTGGTTGGGGTGGGGAGAGGCTGTTGCCGACCCACTGGTGGTTCCAGGTCTTGGCCACTAGATGACTGCTGTTCCGTGTGCTGTCTGTGATACGTACGCGCCTGGCCTGTACCGCCCGACAGTGGAAGTATAATCACAGGATTACCAACCTCGGCAGTATTAGGCACTGTGCTGCGAGGAGGGAGGTGGCTGTGTCGAATAATGGTGAATGCCTGGTGTGCCAGCTATAGTTTATCCTCATGTGACGCTGTATGTGGAAGCAAAGGTAACTAGTTCTTGCGCCAGCTTCACCAACCAAAATGCCCAGAGCGCTAAGTTTGGCAAGAGCTCGGTACTGACCTGTGCACGCAAGCATCGCCACAGCTGTGAGGGTGTTCTGTCACCTAAAGTCTCGTCATAAATTATGCTGTGAATTGTATCAGCTGGTGGACGAGAGAGGCGTCCGATGAGTAATGCACGAGCAGAGGCATATTTGTTGCTCTTGGGTGGGTTCAGCAACAAGTCAGTGATGAGATCAGGGTAGTCGTGCAGGTGGTTCACTAAACACACAAAACGAGTGCTGTCATCCGCAATACCATATATGTCCAACATGTTGTCCAACAAGGTAAACCACGTCACTGGGTTGTCGCAGTTGGCGCGAGTGTCTCTTCGGCCGGTGCGGAGAGTGCCATGTTAAATGGCGGGCCGCTGCCGGAAAAACTGGAGGCTGCGACATTGTCTATTGGTGCGAAACCAGTGATACACAGCAAGCACTGCAACGTATTTTTGCGTCTCGGGATCACCAATGTGAGTTTTTTGGCTACAGCAATGGACCACGCACAGAAAACTCCAACTTATTACGATAAGACACCTTTATTAAGGTTCGTATAATTACAGAAAACACAAGAAAAACAATGCAGAAATTCATGACACGCATATCACTCAGTAGAGTTGTAGACAGGACTACCAAAGAATCTCGAGTCTCCAAAGACCATTTACTCTGCACTTCGCCGGTGAAGTTACTGGCGGTCGACTATCGTTACAGACTTAAAGGTTTCAATTTATACAACTTCAGTGTGCTCTGTTTTGTACCGAAATTAGTGAACTAAAAATGTGTTCCACTGCTTCAGTATCTTCTTTTGATATAGAGTGATGCCCTTCTGTTGAACCAGTAGGAATTGGAGCATTTACAGTCTTCAAAACATTGTGAACAGTAAGTGAGCACTGATGGTGGTGTTGCTGTTTCTCTGCTGCAAATCTATATCCAGCAGCTGGTCCATATGGTAGCACAAAGTTCACTACAATTTCATTTAACACATAACTGGTTTCTATAATCTCTGCAATCCACCACTCACAGTCACAAACACACACTACAAACATCCCCCCCCCCCCCCTGTCAAGTAATGAATCTGAATATTATCCTGCTGGTTCTGAGGTGTTGGCCAAACAAATGAAACTTCTTGTTTCTTGCTCTTTAAAGGGCGTGCAATACAAGTTTGCTCATCACTGTGAGTCCAAAAATGTGTCTTCTGAATTCCTTTGACAGGAGCAGTTTGTTTGAACCATTCTTCTTTTTTTTCTGATCACAGAATTCTCCAATTTACTCGCTGAACAAAAGAATGACTGTGGATGTGTAAGATTTTATGACTCTCATAAAATCTTCAGCATTCTGAATCACAGCTGTATTTTACCTTGAAAGATTATGTTTTGTGGCATGGCACTTCAGCAGGCCTCCTACACCACCACAAGGCCCCTTCCCATGACCAGTAGCTCTGTATACCCAGTTAGTTGGTAGAAGCGACTTACTCAATTCAAACAGCTGGTAACGATTTTTAAAAAGACTAGGGCCACATTAGAAACAATTATGATCTTCTCTGCCCCTGTTTGCAGTTGAAGAATTATGTGCATTGCTAGCAAAGCATTTGTGGAGTCATGTCCTATGTCATCACTTATAACTGCAACACTTGTGGTCTTGCTTTGAAAATATGTCACTCCTGTAAAAACTGAAACCTAGTCATAACTCCAGTGATACCCATGTACATCTTGTGGGAGAATCACAGACCAGTTCTCAGAAAAATCACAATGAAGCAGTAAACTTAGTTCTTCAGCCTGTACACACACTTTCACAATATTCAACAGCTGAATTTATATTTGTGAAAAATTCCTGGCAAGAGGTGCAAGAGTGCTTTGGTTCATTTTCTTCTGAAGATTGAATTTCTACTTTAAAGAGTGTGTTAAGTTTTGCTGTAGTGTATTCATCCATAGCTGTAGTAATTTCTCTGCACTTTCTTGATGCATAGAGCTTATGACTCAACTTGACTGACTATGGTTTCTTAACAGGACTAACAGTTACCTCTGTAGTTGACTGATTCACTGGATAGTCTCAGGTTTCTTAGAAGCCTCTTCAGTAAAAAAAAAAAAAAAAAAAAAAAAAAAAAAAAAAAAAAAAAAAAAAAAAAAAAAAGTGTAAGAAATATCTGCAACAATGAAAGTGAAAAAACTGCAACAAAGAAAGTGATAAGAAATAACTGCAACAAACACACTAGAAATAAACATTGTAACAAAGAAATTAGTGAGAAATGACTCCACTGAAGATGTACATTACCCTCGGAAAATATATATATAAAATAAAACCTGTCCAACTTAAAACTGTGAGCTCTCCTTTACAGAGGGTATAGTACTACATGGTACTATACAACAGCAAAAATTTTAACTTCTCTGGATTGGCATTTTTGAAAAAAAAAAAATATTCTTCTGTAAATTATAAAAAAAATTCAAAAGATGACAGTAAAAGAAGTTTGACAGATATGCCCAAATGAAGGATACCATTGTAATAATAAATCAATTATCTTTCAAATAAAATAGTATGAACAACAGCATTTTAAAATTTTTTCCGAGATTTGCATCTTCAAAGTGGTGTTCGCAGTGTCACCTTTGGAGGCCTGTATCTTGAGGAAGGAATTTTTTGGAGAAAACAAAAAAATGCATGTTTCTTAATTCTGAATTTTAACATATACTAAATTCAATAACATCTGAGACTATGAAGGTAACTACCCCACCTGAAGTGATATAGCTTATGCCAGCAGATACTGAGCTTCTGGTGCATAGTAGCCATTGAGGGGCTCTCACACCCTCGTCTACAAACCATCCCATATTTTGTAAGCCATTCAAGTCCGTGTGTGATGTAGACACATATGTTTTAAGGGTTGATGTTATGCCAACATTGCACATACGGTTGATCTCAGACCCTTTGAGTTCATAACGTATTCCCTGAAACAGAAATGCTAAAGCATTACATATAAGCTTGGCTCCCACTGTATTGCTGCCATTGGTTTTCTTGAATGACCCCTCCAAATATATGAAACTGTCTTAGGGAAGTGTCAGTGTGTCTTGGTGCTGGATGACAATCCTAATTTCATCATTCTTGTTAAATGTGGTTGAAGCGAAGATTTATGTGAGAAGTGTTCCTGACATATAATTCACTCATCATACTTTACTGGACTGGTGATACTGAATGGGGACATCATTGCGAGCTTTCAAGTGAACTGATTTAAGAAACTTGTAGTTTGCACATGTTATCCCTTTAGGGTTCAGCAGCGAAGTGACGTGCTGTGGATTCTGTGCACTGGTTTTATACTGTATACCCATCCTGCCTTAGATGTAATTGTACAACGATTTCCTCATCACAGAAATCATAAAGTTGATTAATCTAATCCACAATATACAACTCCAAATAGTCCAATGTCTAAAGTGTCATTGGAAAGTTTATTGCATTGATAGGAGTCTCAACAATCTTATAACCTCTTGCTTTGAGGGGAAGAATCGGTAAATAGTATGAATCAGACTGTTGTTGAGATAGAAGTTCATTGCAATGTTACACTCGACTCGGATTGTGCTGACGTGTAGTATGTCTACAGTCTGATCTGACTTGTAAAATTTAATATGATCCTTCTTTAAAACCTGCCTTTAGTGAAACTCAGTAGATGCCGTATTGAACCTTTCCGCCTAAAATCAATAATCATATTTACAGTCCTTATTTCAGATTTAAGTGTAGTGATGCTTGCATATAACTCAATGCCTTTTCCAGACTGTTTTAAGACAGTTTGTATCATTGATATCGTATGCACCCAGTTCTATTTCCACAATGTCTTTTTCACCAGTGATATTTGGGATGCTGTTGTATGTCTCCAGTCCAATCAATGCAATACTCCATTCACAAATCCTCAAATCAATTGGTGGGAAGTAATTTGCATGCAATACAGATGATTGTTCTTTTAACAGCAAAGTGTATGACATTGCATCTGAACCTCAACTGATGAAGGAATGTTTAATTAAAGCTTCTCCTTATATATATTCTTCTTCTTCTTCTTCTTCTTCTTCTTCTTCTTCTTCTTCTTCTTTGCAAATGTCAAGAGAAACATGATGCATAGATGTCCACAGAGGTGTGTATTGAAGTCCTGAAAATTGTAGAACACAAGGCTTCTGTGAGTGAAGTACCTCTGTAATTCTTCTGGCGATTGCAGATCACCAAAAGTGTTGAAATAGTAGATGGTATCTGCATTTTTCATAACATATGACACCCAGGGTGCTGGGACCTCCAGCAACATCTAAATTCACAATACCACATTCACCAGTTTTACACAGTCTTTGGTAATGTATCCCGCATAAACACTCCACAGAATCTTGGAATGTTTAATTTTTTTTTCTGACAGACTTAAGAAGAGCACTAGTTGTGAGTGGTTGATCTTATAGGACCATTAATGGACTTTTTAAAAAAAAATTATGAATAGACCAAGCTATTTCCTACACGGTTGCAAGTATAGCCTTTTACCGATAGCTGTGGCTCCATCATGCGGTATGTCTTCTTGCCTCTGCTAACTGTGCTTGGGTGTTTTGTGTTGTGCATTCTTGACTGTCCAAGTAATAGCTGCGGCACCACCAGCAAAGTGCTATACTGCTGAGAGTGCAGAGAGAGCTGGGGTGAGGAATGGAAGAAACCATCAGACTTCTTGGGTACTGGTAGATCTCGAGGTATTTTAACTGAATCTCCTCTTCTTCTTCCCGCACCTTTCTGCTTCAGAGCATTTTTAGCTGCATACATTGCTATCAGGATACAGTTCTTAAAACAGCTCTTCCTGTTTATAGCAAAACTTGCAGCATTCATAACTTGCTTGAAATTCATCAATCCTAAATCCAACTTAATTTTTCCACGGATGGTTTTATCAACTGCAAATGCTGCAATGCATTGACCTATATCAATATCCTTTCTTCTGCATATTGCCTTAGCCTTATCAGCTAAAATCCTTTCTGCAATGTGACGACTTGAGCAATCTTTATTTGCAGCATATGCAATGCCGTGTTGCGTACATGCTTCGTCAAGCAGACTAACTGCCTTAGCACATTGTGCCAAGTGTTTCTGGAGCTTTGTACCAGGTCCACAGTAGTTATATCCCAGAATGTGTAATTCTGCTGGTAGTTTGTCTAGAATACCACCACCTCCTCTAATGTTCTTCCTAGCATGCATGTTATGCTACTGTGCTACTGCAGTGCTTGTGGACTGTGCATCCCATTACATAGCAAATTGTTAGCATCAATCCAGCTGTTTTGTGCCAGGAAAACCAAGCCATTTGATTAGTGCTCTGTTTCCCGGACATCTTATGACTCTCTCCACAAGAAACATATCTGGTTCTGGGCTTTTCTGCAACTCCTTGGTGTAGCAACCTGCAATTTCTTCACCTTTATTATACTTCAAGGTATAAGTTTTAGAATTTTTTTCTTTGCACCTTTGAAACTGTAAATATCTCTATTGACCAGTTCAGTAGGTATAATTTCTCAAATGCTGTCTTATGTTTTGAGATACATTTCAAATTGCCTACATTAAATTTCTGTCTGCGTGGATCCAGCATTTTAATCCAATTGCACACTGTATCCGTGAGTTGATTATCACAAAAATTGATGGGTCTCATTTTCATTGAGGTATGTTTGGTTCTATTATACTGAGCAAATATTCCTAGGAGGATATCTGTCCATTTGTATGAGCCACAAAGGTTAAAACACATCCACATTTGACCTTTCATTTCTCTTTTCCGAAGTTCCGCAATACCTTCAGGTGGGTAATGTTGAGTAGTGATGTATTCCAATACTGCTGCATCATGTTCATGAAATACCTATTGTAAAACTCTCCACTGTTATCAGTTTGGAGGTTGTATGGCCATCGATTTGTCCTTGTCTGTAGCAAACACTCAAACACATCTGCGACTTTCTACCCAGTTTTGTTTTAACAGGTAATGGCCAGGCAAATTTGGAATATGTGCCAATAACTGTTAAAACATATCTGAACCCCTTATTCTCATGTGAATATTCCCTCATATCTACAAGATCAGCCTGCCAAAAGTCATCCAAACTTTCAATCATAACATGCCTACTAGGGTATGTTTTGCATGTTGGTTTGTGCAGTTCTCAAACTATTGTCTCCATAGTTATTTGAGTTTAAGCTCAGAAATTATTGAAACAGTCTCATTCAAAAGAGCTGTACTACCTGCAGGACAGATAGTTTAATTTGTGGAGAGGGGCCAAAATGAGTGACTATCAGTTGCACTCGAACGTACTACTTTATTCATTTGACAAACATTACAAGAGTAAAGAAAACATTAAAACCAGAGCAAGCCAAACGTTAATTTAGAACTTAATTCCTGGCTAAATGCGCCATTCACTCTCATGCCTTGAGGGCAAAACAACTTCAATTTAAAAGCGGCTGAAGGCCAATCACTTAAGACTCAAAAACAAGAATTTGAATTTTAAAAGGCAGAAGGCCTCATCTTAAAACATTTCTCTAATTAGGTTGAAGGCCCAAACAATCTCATGCGTTAAGGGCAAAACAACTTTAATTTAAAATTGGCTGAAGGCCAATAACTTAAGACCAAAACAGGAATTTGAATTTAAAAGGCAGAAGGTCTTATCTTAAAACATTTCTCTAAATTAGGCTGAAGGCCCAAACAATCTCGTGCCCTAAGGGCAAAACAACTTTAATCTAAAATCAGCTAGAAGCCATACATAAACAAACAACAAGGACAAATGAGAAAAGGCAGCACATCAAACAGCACTCAGAAGTTTCCAAGTGTCGGTCTGGAATTCAAACATTAATGCTCGCTTAGGTGAGACAGGCAGCCGGCTCAACAATTCTCATTCCGACAGCAACTCAACCAACAGACAGTCAACGGACCAAGCAACAGGATAACTTCCACTCTACCCAACCAGCACACAACAGGGAGTTCAATGGAACAATGCAGAAGGTATCAGCACCCACAACGAATTACACATTCAGCTGCCAAACCACATGCCATGCTGGACAGCCACAACACGACGAGGAAAATACACTGCCTCAATTTATGTCAATGGCCAGGGCAAGTAACCAGAACATTAACGGCCACAAGGCAGAAGATTTCGCTGATGCAGTTCAATGCGAAAATAATCAAGTCAAGTTAAGCTCTATAGGAGGGCGGTTAGAATTTTGCAAACTTGAAAACACATGTTGTTGCTCGTGGGAATGTCCCAACAGCTCACAACAAAATTCAAATGACACAATGTCAACAGTTGGGGCTGGCTGGTAGATTAAGTAAAGACACAACTTTTGTGTCCGGGATCAGTGAGCCACAGACCTCATAACAATGGGAACAGCCCCTCACACTCCAACTGCGTGTGAACGCCACCAACTCCCAGGCCCAGAAACAGTGAAAGGACCAAATATACGCCTGCCAATGAGATAACCAACCGAACGACAAACCAATGGTCATCCCGCTCCAATCTCCCTCCATCGAGCAATGCAAGTGTGTCGCCAGCGGTTGGCGAGCACTGGCTGTCCGCACCTCACCAGCGCTCCATCCCCGACTTCACTGCTGCTGCGTCCCGACTGCACTGCAGGTCTGTCTCCAATTGTCTGCCAGACTCATGGTAACCCAGAAATACGATCGGTCACTCCAGAGATGGTACAACAGTGCACTTATTGATACGCGCTGCTGCTGCCACTCATGGGCAAGTGAGGCAGGAAGTTAGTGACACCAGTAAATGGAATAAAAAAACGAGGCAGCAGTATGGTAATAGAAGATGACAAACAATAAATGGCATGAAGACGAACCATGCATTGCTCAAGCACGGTAGCCAATCCATTGTGGTGGTGCTACCATGTACCCTGTTGGTTGTAGCCCCCTGACAACACAAGGATCCCTTTGCCGATGTCTGCGCCGTTAACTCCCCACATATGCCAAGGAGTAGATGCCTATCTCCCTGTGTGCCCATGGTTGCCATCTTAGACGAAGTTGGAAACAGGCGTGTTGGGAGAGATACGTCTCGATCACTGGGTGCCATTTGTCACCTTCCCAAGTCTGGGGCAAAATCAAATGACTTTTTGGGGACCACACCCCAACGGGAGACTCTGGTGTTCACATCAATGGCGTGTTGTCTCCTGACGAAAATGCAATTGCTGAGCACTTTGCTGAGCACTATGCTTGCACCTCTGCATCAGAGAACTATCCCCCAGCCTTTCATGTCCTCAAGCGGTGGATGGAAGGGAGGGTTCTCTTGTTCACTACAAGCCACAGTGAATGCTATAATGCCCCATTTACAGGGTGGGAGCTCCTCAGTGCCCTTGCATGTTGCCCCGACACAGCTCCTGGGCTGTATCAGATCCACAGTCAGATGATTAAACATCTTTTGCCTGACTACAAGTGGCATCTCCTCGTCATCTTCAACTAGATCTGGTGTGATGGCGTCTTTCCATCGCAATGGTGTGAGAGCAACATCATTCCAGTGCTCAAACGCGCTTGATGTGGATAGCTATTGGCTCATTAGCCTCAGCAATGTTCTTTGTAAGCTGCTGGAATGTATGGTGTGTCGGCAGTTGAGTTGGGTCCTGGAGTCACGTAGCCTCCTGGCCCCATGTCAGGGCCGCAAGGGTTGCTTTACCACTGATAATCTGGTATCCCCGGTCTTTGGACTGAAGACCAAAACAACTTAATATTATGACTGTGTACTCACTGTTTATGTATTTATCAGAACATTATCGCAGTGAGAATATATGATAAACACCTCCTCAGCAAAGACATACATGATTACACAATGAGAAGAAAGGAAATTATTGCGCACAAGACAGCAAAATCTCAAACTGACGATGACTGCTACAAATGAAGAAGCCAAAAGTTTTTAACAACCTATCAAAGTAAGCTAAGGAAGATAAGGAATTAATTTTTTCCATGTAAATTTTAGTTCCACTGGTGTTGCTTCAAAGCTCACTTATCTAGTATATTTTGTGATATTTTGGATGACTAGTTGATTCGTAGCAAGAGAAAATGGCAACGTCACCACATTTATGCAATTTTAAAGATGGTCACATTTGCGTACTTGTTCAAGTTGTAGGCTTCCATCTGATTACATTTAGCCCATGTTCTGGTTTTTGCAAGGGAAAGTCGATGGGTACAGCAGCAATGGACTTAGCTATGAAGATAAGGCAAGGTTTCGAAGACAGGGAAAGTGTGGTACTGGGACTCTGTGACTTCAGCAAAGCATTTTATTGCATCTCACATAAAACACAGGGGTGTTCCAAAAAGGACTTTACAATTTTGAAAATTCATATAAATTAATTCACAGTACTACAGAGATGATTGTGGTGTCAATTTACAGGGTAATACATCAAGTTTTCTCTTGCGTAGTTCACTAGTGTCAAATCATATCATAAGGAGCACAAGTGGGAGTTGCGTTAAAGGTAGCTGCCTTCACTGGATCCAAGCATGCTAGCTGCATGTTTTGGAGTGAAGAATTGAAGTTGGTGACAACAGTTCAGTATAATTTCTGTACGAAGTATGTTAAAGATCCTCCTGGGAGACCTACAGTTCATGAGTGGCATAAATATTTTGTAGAAACAGGGTGCTTGGTAGGACATGGGAAATCATCAAGTCATACAAGCACACCGGACGACGTCATTGAGTGAGAGAGACAATGTTTTGTCAACAGCCTTATGACATCGACCTGGTGTGCATCTTGCAAACTGCAAATCCCACATATGACTGTTTGGCATGTGTTGGGAAACCGTTTGCATTTGAAACTGTACAGATTGATGATCATACAAGCAATAAAAGACACTGGTAAATTGCTTGCAAGAACATCTGTGTCGGTATGTTAAATCGATTATATGAGGATGAGCATTTCTTGGAAAAAATCATCTTCTCTGACAAGTCAATTTTTCACTTAAGTAGCAAGGTTAACACATATAACTATAGGATCTGTGGCAGTGAAAACCCACATCAAACATTGCAACATGTTTGTGATAGCCCAGACTGAACGGTTCTTGTGCACTGAGCAAGAACAAAGTGTACGCCCCATTCTTTTTCCGTGAGAGAACCATCAATGGGAATTTCTCGACCTCTGCTATCAGGTGGAGAAATGTTGGGTCCCCCTGAATAGGTCAGGCATGCACTACACGCCGGAAGCAGCTAAAAGGGTAGCGGAGCATGTGTGGAGTGCACATGTGGGTTTTTAGGTCAGAGAATTCCCTGCCTAGGCCTGACAAGACACCTCCTGAGATGCGGCAAGGTAGGAGTAGGCAAAATGCAACAGGGAATAACAATATTAATGTGCTAATAGTAAATTGCAGGAGCGTCTATAGAAAGGTCCCAGTACTGCTCTCATTAATAAATGGTCACAACGCCCATATAGTACAAGGGACAGAAAGTTGGCTGAAACCAGACGTAAATAGTAATGAAATCCTAAACTCAGATTGGAATGTATACCACAGAGACAGGCTGGACAGTGAAGGGGGAGGCGTGTTTATAGCGATAAGAAGTGCAATAGTAGCGAAGGAAATTGGCAGAGATCCGAAATGTGAAATAATTTGGGTGGTCACAGTTAAAGCAGGCTCAGACATGGTAATTGGATGTCTCTATAGGCCCCCTGGCTCAGCAGCTGTTGTGGCTGAGCACCTGAAGGATAATTTGGATAATATTTCGAGTAGATTTCCCCACCATGTTATAATTCTGGGTGGAGATTTTAATTTGCGGGATATAGACTGGGAGACTCAAACGTTCATAACGGGTGGCAGGGACAAAGAATCCAGCGAAATTTTTTTAAGTGCTTTATCTGAAAACTACCTTGAGCAGTTAAACAGAGAACTGACTCGTGGTGATAACATATTAGACCTTCTGGTGACAAACAGACCCGAACCATTTGAAACAGTTAACGCAGAACAGGGCATCAGCAATCATAAAGCGGTTACTGCATTGATGATTTCAGCCGTAAATAGAAATATTAAAAAAGGTAGGAAGATTTTTCTGTTTAGCAAAAGTGACAAAAAGCAGATTACAGAATACCTGACAGCTCAACACAAAAGTTTTGTCTCAAGTACAGATAGTGTTGAGGATCAGTGGACAAAGTTCAAAACCATGGTACAATATGCGTTAGATGAGTATGTGCCAAGCAAGATCGTAAGAGATGGAAAAGAGCCACCATGGTACAACAACCGAGTTATGAAACTGCTGCGGAAGCAAAGGGAACTTCACAGCAAACATAAACATACCCAAAGCCTTGCAGACAAATAAAAGTTACACAAAGCGAAATGTAGTGTGAGGAGGGCTATGCGAGAGACGTTCAATGAATTCGAAAGTAAAGTTCTGTGTACTGACTTGGCAGAAAATCCTAAGAAATTTTGGTCTTATGTCAAAGAGGTAGGTGGATGACAGACTAAAGGCCGAGACTAGAAATCTACTCTGTAGGAATCAGCATGGGTTTCGAAAAAGACTGTCATGTGAAACCCAGCTCGCGCTATTCGTCCACAAGACGCAGAGGGCCATAGACATGGGTTCACAGGTAGATGCCGTGTTTCTTGACTTCCGCAAGGCGTTCGATACAGTTCCCCACAGTAGTTTAATGAACAAAGTAAGAGCATATGGACTATCAGACCAATTGTGTGATTGGATTGAAGAGTTCCTAGATAACAGAACACAGCATGTCATTCTCAATGGAGAGAAGTCTTCCAAAGTAAGAGAGATTTCAGGTGTGCAGCAGGGGAGTGTCATAGGACCGTTGCTATTCACAATATACATAAATGACCTTGTGGATGACATTGGAAGTTCACTGAGGATTTTTGCAGATGATACTGTGGTGTATCGAGAGGATGTAACAATGGAAAATTGTACTGAAATGCAGGAGGATCTGAAGCGAATTGACGCATGGTACAGGGAATGGCAATTCAATCTCAATGTAGACAAGTGTAATGTGCTGCGAATACATAGAAAGATAGTTCCCTTATCATTTAGCTACAAAATAGCATGTCTGCAACTGGAAGCAGTTAATTCCATAAATTATCTGGGAGTACACATTAGGAGTGATTTAAAATGGAATGATCATATAAAGTTGATCGACGGTAAAGCAGATGTCAGACTGAGATTCATTGGAAGAATCCTAAGGAAACTCAATCTGTAAGCAAAGGAAGCAGGTTACAGTATGCTTGTTCGCCCACTGCTTGAATACTGCTCAACAGTGAGGGATCCTTACCAGATAGAGTTGATAGAAGAGATAGAAAAGATCCAACGGAGAGCAGCGCACTTTGTTACAGGAGCATTTAGTAATCGCAAAAGCATTACAGAGATGATAGATAAACTCCAGTGGAAGACTCTGCAAGAGAGACGCTCAGTAGCTCAGTATGGACGTTTGTTAAAGTTTCGAGAACATACCTTCACCGAAGAGTCAAGCAGTATATTGCTACCTCCTACGTATATCTCGCGAAGAGACCATGAAGATAAAATCAGAGAGATTAGAGCCCACACAGAAGCATACCGACAATCCTTCTTTCCACGAACAATACGAGACTGGAATAGAAGGGAGAACCGATAGAGGTACTCAGGTATCCTCCGCCACACACCGTCAGGTGGCTTGCGGAGTATGGATGTAGATGTAGATGTAGATAGTGTACCTGAATATGTTACAACAATCTTTGATACCACGGATCGATGAGGATGACCAAGAATGACATGTTAACTTCATGCAAGATGATGCACCACCCCACTACCTGGCTGAGGTCTGGGTATTTCTCAGAGGCCGATTTCCAGGTCAATGGATTGGTTGTGATGCACCAATTGCATGGCCCCCATATTTCCCAGACCTGATACCACTTGACCTTTTTTTTATGGAGATTCATCAAGGATATTGTGTTTGTACCTCTCATGCTGGCTTCTCTACTTGAACTTTGAGCAAGAATTTACACACCCACTGAGAAAATTACACCTGCAATGCCACAGTGAGTTTGGGAAGAAATTGAGTTCCAATGGAATGTGTGCAGGATAGCCAATGGAAGCCACATACAACATCCTTAGTTCAATGTAAAAAATCTTGATGTGTTTCCTTACAAAATAACACTAAACCCAACTCTGTATCTTCTTTCAATAAATTTAAATGAATTTTTAATATTGTACAGACCTTTATTGAAACACCATGTATTGCTTAGTAAATTAAAATGCTACGACATTGGAGGTGTTGTGTTGGATATTCTTCAATCCTATCTTGCAAGCCAAAAGCAGGTAGTATCAGTTCATTGTGCAATCTCTCCAGAACAAAAACTGGAGCATGGTGTACATCAGGGATCCATTATAGAACACTTCCTGTTCCTTATTTATGTCAACGATGTGGGTTGTAAGAACCAAATGCTACAGTTTGCGATGACACCACTCTGTTTGCAAAAGGAGAAGCTGCTGCACAAGCTTTGCAAGCAACAAAAACGTTCTTTGGAAACATAAATAGTTGATAGACAATAAAATGAAAATACATGAAGAAAAAGTTGTTGTTGTTGTGGTCTTCAGTCCTGAGACTGGTTTGATGCAGCTCTCCAAGCTACTGTATCCTGTGCAAGCCTCTTCATCTCCCAGTACCAACTGCAACCTACATTCTTCTGAATCTGCTTAGTGTAGTCATCTCTTGCTCTTCCTCTAGGATTTTTACCCTCCACGCTGCCCTCCAATACTAAATTGGTGATCCCTTGATGCCTCAGAACGTGTCCTACCAACTGATCCCGTCTTCTGCACAAGTTGTGCCACAAACTTCTCTTCTCCCCAATCCTAATCAATACTTCCTCATTAGTTATGTGATATACCCATCTAATCTTCAGCATTCTTCTGTAGCACCACATTTCGAAAGCTTCTATTCTCTTCTTGTCCAAACTATTTATCGTCCATGTTTCACTTCCATGCATGGCTACACTCCATACAAATACTTTCAGAAACGACTTCCTGACACTTAAATCTATACTCGATGTTAACAAATTTCTCTTCTTCAGAAACGCATTCCTTCCAATTGCCAGTCTACATTTTATATCCTCTCTACTTTGGCCATCATCAGTTATTTTGCTTCCCAAATAGCAAAACTCCTTTACTACTTTAAGTGTCTCATTTCCTAATCTAATTCCCTCAGCATCACCCGACTTAATTCGACTACATTCCATTACCCTCGTTTTGCTTTTGTTGATGTTCATCTTATATCCTCCTTTCAAGACACTATCCATTCCGTTCAACTACTCTTCCAAGTCCTTTTCTGTCTCTGACAGAATTACGATGTCATCGGCGAACCTTAGAGTTTTTATTTCTTCTCCATGGATTTTAATACCTACTCCAAATTTTTCTTTTGTTTCCTTTACTGCTTGCTCAATATACAGATTGAATAACATCGCGGAGAGATTACAACCCTGTCTCACTCTCTTCCCAACCACTGCTTCCCTTTCATGTCCCTCGATTCTTATAACTGCCATCTGGTTTCTGTACAAATTGTAAATAGCCTTTCGCTCCCTGTATTTTACCCCTGCCACCTGCAGAATTTGAGAGAGAGTATTCCAATCAACATTGTCAGAAGCTTTCTCTAAGTCTACAAATGCTAGAAACGTAGGTTTACCCTTCCTTAATCTAGCTTCTAAGATAAGTCGTAGGGCCAGTATTGCCTTACGTGTTCCAACATTTCTACGGAATCCAAACTGATTTTCCCCAAGGTCCACTTCTACCAGTTTTTGCATTCGTCTGTAAAGAATTTAGTATTTTGCAGCTGTGAATTATTAAACTGATAGTTTGGCAATTTTCACATCTGTCAACACCTGCTTTCTTTGGGACTGGAATTACTATATTCTTCTTGAAGTCTGAGGGTGTTTCACCTGTCTCATACATCTTGCTCACCAGCTGGTAGAGTTTTGTCATGACTGGCTCTCCCAAGGCCGTCAGTAGTTCTAATGGAATGTTGTCTACTCCGGGGGCCTTGTTTCGACTCAGGTCTTTCAGTGCTCTGTCTAACTCTTCACGCAGTATCTTATCTCCCATTTCGTCTTCATCTACACCCTCTTCCATTTCCATAATATTGTCCTCAAGTACATCGCCCTTGTATAAACCTTCTATATACTCCTTCCACCTTTCTGCCTTCCCTTCTTTGCTTAGAACTGGGCTGCCATCTGAGCTCTTGATATTCATACACGTGGTTCTCTTCTCTCCAAAGGTCTCTTTAATTTTCCTGTAGGCAGTATCTGTCTTACCCCTAGTGAGATAAGCTTCTACATCCTTACATTTGTCCTCTAGCCATCCCTGCTTAGCCATTTTGCACTTCCTGTCGATCTCATTTTTGAGACGTTTGTATTCCTTTTTGCCTGCTTCATTTACTGCATTTTTATATTTTCTCCTTTCATCAATTAAATTCAATATTTCTTCTGTTACCCAAGGATTTCTAGCAGCCCTCGTCTTTTTACCTACTTTATCCTCTGCTGCCTTCACTACTTCATCCCTCAGAGCTACCCATTCTTCTTCTACTGTATTTCTTTCCCCCATTGCTGTCAATTGTTCCCTTATGCTCTCCTTGAAACTCTGTACAACCTCTGGTTCTTTCAGCTTATCCAGATCCCATGTCCTTAAATTCCCACCTTTTTGCAGTTTCTTCAGTTTTAACCTACAGGTCATAACCAATAGATTGTGGTCAGAGTCCACATCTGCCCCTGGAAATGTCCTACAATTTAAAACCTGATTCCTAAACCTCTGTCTTACCATTATATAATCTATCTGATACCTTTTAGTATCTCCAGGATTCTTCCATGTATACAACCTTCTTTTATGATTCTTGAACCAAGTGTTAGCTATGTTTAAGTTATACTATGTGCAAAATTCTACCCGACAGCTTCCTCTTTCGTTTCTTCCCTCCAATCCATATTCACCTACTATGTTTCTTTCCCTCCCTTTTCCTACTCTCGAATTCCAGTCACCCATTACTATTAAATTTTGTCTCCCTTCACTACCTGAATAATTTCTTTTATCTCATCATACACTTCATCAATTTCTTTATCATCTGCAGAGCCAGTTGGCATATAAACTTGTACTACTGTAGTAGGCATGGGCTTTGTGTCTATCTTGGCCACAATAATGTGTTCACTGTGCTGTTTGTAGTAGCATACCTGCACTCCTATTTTTTTTATTCATTATTAAACCTACTCCTTCATTACCCCTATTTGATTTTGTATTTATAACCCTGTATTCACATGATCAAAAGTGTTGTTCCTCCTGCCACCGAACTTCACTAATTCCCACTATATCTAACTTTAACCTATCCATTTCCCTTTTTAAATTTTCTAACCTACCTGCCCGATTAAGGGATCGGACATTCCACACTCCGATCCGTAGAACGCCAGTTTTCTTTCTCCTGATAACGACGTCCTCTTGTGTAGTCCCCGCCCGGAGATCTGAATGGGGGCTATTTTACCTCCGGAATATTTTACCCAAGAGGACACCATCATCATTTAATCATACCGTAAAGCTGCAGTAAAGCTGCATGCCCTCGGGAAAAATTACGGCTGTAGTTTCCCCTTGCTTTCAGCCGTTCGCAGTACCAGCACAGCAAGGCCGTTTTGGTTAATGTTACAAAGCCAGATCAGTCAATCATCCAGACTGTTGCCCCTGCAACTACTGAAAAGGCTGCTGCCCCTCTTCAGGAACCACACATTTGTCTGGCCTCTCAACAGATACCCCTCTGTTGTGGTTGAACCTACAGTACGGCCATCTGTATCGCTCAGGCACACAAGCCTCCCCACCAACATCAAGGTCCATGGTTAATGGGATATATAGGTTTTCTATAAAAGTTTGTTTTGGCTGTTAGTAGATCAATTGACTTATTTGTACTGGTGTTAGCTAGTGAAACAACCACTGATGCTTGTAAAACTGTTTCACACACAATCCAGAGAGTTGCATAACAATAAATAGGTCTGCCATCACAAATGGAAGTTACTACTCACCATATAGCGAAGATGCTGAGTCACCAATAGACATAACAAAAAGACTTTCTCAATTAAAGCTTTCAGCCATCGGCCTTTGTCAACAATACACACACACACACACACACACATACACACACACACACACACACACACACACACACACACACACAAGGGATAGTATAGTGGGGGGGGGGGGGGGGAGTGGACAGTGAAGTGCTGCAAGTTAGATGGAGGGCAGGGGTGACGTGAGAAAGGGGTGGGGGAGTATTGGAAAAGGAGATAAATAAAAAGAGTGAGTGTGGTGGTGGAATGACAGCTGTGTAGTGCTGGAATGGGAACAGGGAAGAGGATGGATGGGTAAGGACAGTGACTAACGAAGGTTTAGGCCAGGAGGTTTACGGGAATGTAGAATGTATAGTAGGGAAAGTTCTTACCTGTGCAGTTCAGAAAAGCTGGTGAGGTGGGAAGAACCCAGATGGCACAGGCTGTAAAGCAGTCATTGAAATGAAGGATATCATGTTTGGCAGCGTTTTCAGCAACAGGGTGGTCCACTTGTTTCTTGGCCACAGTTTATAGGTGGCCAGTCATGCAGACAGACAACCTGTTGGTTGTCATACCTACGTAGAATGCAGCACAGTGGTTGCAGTTTAGCTTGTAGACCACATCACTGGTTTCACATGTAGCCCTGCCTTTGAATGTATAGGTGATGTTAGTGACTGGAATGGAGTATTAGGTGGTATCAGGTGGATGTATGGAACAGGTCTTGCATCTAGGTTTATTATATGGGTATGAGCCATGAGGTGAGGGATTGGGAGCAGGGGTTGTGTAAGAGTGGATGAGTATATTGTGCAGGTTCAGTATATTGCAGAGTACCATTGTGGGAAGGGTGGGAAGGATAATGGACACGACATTTCTCGAGTGGGAACTTTCTATGCAGTACATCCTACATTCCCATAACCTTCCTGGCCTCAATCTTTGTTAGTCACTCTCCTCATCCATCCAGCCCCTTCTCTGTTTCCATTCCAGCACTACACAGCTGTCATTCCACCACCACACCCATTCTTTTTAATTCTCTCCTTTTTCACTTCTGCCCCCTCCTCCCCTCCCCACATCTCCCCAGCCCTCCATCTAACCTGCAGTACTACCCTGTCCACCACCCCCACCATACTATTCTTCCCCCTCCAAACCCCAACCTCCACCTTACCCCCACCCGTTCGCCACTCGCTTAATGCACTGGTACTGCTGCTCACTGTGAGGTTTCAGTTGCCTAAGACTGCAGTATCGTGTGTGTGAGTTGTGTTTGTGTGTGTCTATTGTTGACAAAGGCCAGAGGCTGAAAGCTTTATTTGTGAGTCTTTTTGTTGTGCCTATCTGTGACTCAGCATGATGAGTAGCAACTTTCCTTCTCATAATATTGTTACATTCCATCCAGATTTTCCATTGTTTGATTCTGCCACCACAAATACGTATTTAAACAAACAACTTGCTACATTCTATATTTAGCAAAAATATCGCCAAGTGAACCAAAATTAAAAAATATCTTACAAATAATAGTCATTTCACATTCTACTTTGATAAACATTTGTTAATATGTGTGGTGCCCCTAGTGTAAAGCACCATATCTTTGGACTCAGTCATCTTTGATATGTCTTTGTCTGTGCTCTCTCACCGTGCTACATTTGTACTGCCATGTTGTATCTGCTTACTTCTGTGCTAAATAAATGTATATTTGACGTCTAGAGTGAGTTATTATCACTCTACGACACGTAATAGCCACAGTGGTGAACCTGACATCATCGTCCTGTGTTTTCAAATTATTTTGTGTTTCTTTTCATCATTAACGGACTTTGTGTGCTGACCCACATTGTCTTCAGAACAGTGGATCTACCATTGTCTTTCTGTGCTAGTGCCTCATGCCCTATTAACTGTGCTTGCGTATTTACAACTCTACCTAATGTGCATTTGGTTAAAATTGAATAATTACATATGCCCATCCATGCGAGTAGTCAGTTAACCATAACCAGCTCAACATGGCCACCGTCAAGTGCAACTATGCAGCAGTGATTGCTACGTGGACAGTGCATGCCACTTAGTGACATTGTGAATGATAATCCAGTGAAGAAAGTTGTGGTTCACCCCTCAGCTACGCAATCTCCTTTGGTTTGGTTTTATGTGCCAATGAAGTTTGAGAACTGTAATTGGAACATTCCAATGCATAGGTTCACACATTCTTATATTCCTAACATCGCAACACCCCCCTCACATGCCGTCTCGGCAACGCCGGTCACCACGATCACCTTCTGTCCACTTTCGTAACGGCACTGGCCGTTCTGCCCATGCCAGTTACTGGATCAGCCCCTCGTGGCTGCATTGTGACCACCCTTCCATGCGCTGTTGCAATAGCACCAGCTGTTACACCCATGCCGCGTTCACCATTGGGTCTGCAGTTGGGACACAACATGCCATTGGTTGCACCTGCTCACCCACATCGTGTATTGCTTGTGCTCCCCCCCCCAACCCCCCGCCCTCCATGCAGACCTCGATCGATGCACCGTACACCACTACTGAACTCCCGGTGTTGGGGGCTTCCTGCCCTGCTCACACAGATCTTTGCCTACAGGTGCTGTATCAACATGTGTTACCCGGCAGGTTTCCTAATCTGCCTGCTTTGCAAAAGGACAACCCTAAGACTTGGTTCGCATTGGTGGATCACCTACTGGATATCCACGGGATTTCGGATGATGACACATGTTTCGACTGCTGGGTGAGCCACCTCCATGCTCATCCAGACCTCATTAGTGATCTGCTCCTCTCACCACCTGCCTTGTCCAAGTATTTAATGGTGAAAACATTGCTCATCGAATGCCTGTCTCACCCACCAGTGGGGCTATCCACCACATTATTCATGATGAGCACCTCAACGATTGCACACCATTGATCATCAAGCATTACTGGACACCATGCTTTGGACTTTGTGGATGGCCAAACTGCTGTCGGATCTATAACTTCACCTACTATCTCACGTCACAGACCCTCTCGAGGTTCCCTATGCGTGGTTGACTGTGCCTATGCTACCATTCGTCACTGACACTGCCTGTCACGGACAACATCCCCGTCGCCCTCAGTTGGCACGCCTGCACCTTCAGTTCCACGCTCTGCCGGCAGAGGCCAGTGCGCTCACCTTAGCACCTCAGTGGCCTGTCAGGAGCTGCTACCTTGTGGCCTACAGGATGTACTGCCTGCAGCCACCCAACCACAGCTGACCCAGCCCGAGCAGCAGCCCGAGTGGTCTCAAGCAATGATGCAGTCAGCTGGTGTCCCCCTCCCCTTCTCCCATGCTGCACTGCCATGCTTCCAAGCTTACTCGCCTATGCTGGTACCATGCCACTTACGGAGAAGCCATTTGAAACTGCCGCATGCCTTGTGTGTACCCAAACAATTCCGGTGGGCACATTTAGGTGCCACATCCCACTCCACCATGATCCTTCATGGCACCTAATGTCTAACACTGCACCACTTGCTCCAGCAGCATGACACCTATGCATCACAGACTCGTCATCAGACACTCACTTTCTCGTCGACACTCGCGCCGACATCAGCATTATCCCAGCCAAGCATGCGGCAACATGCTGTCTCCTGCTAACCTCACTTTGATTGCTGCAAATCACTCTCCTATCGCGGTTCGTGGCTTCATCAAATTGTCGCTTCACCTATTACCAGTTGCCACCTTCCCTTGGACTTTCCAAGTTGTCAACATGGATAAAACTGTGATCAGGTTGGACTTCCTACACCATTATGAACTTTAGCGAGACCTGCAGGCCATCACACTCCACCAATTCTACCGTTCGGCGCTCGAACAAGTTCAGCACGTCTCCGCTCTCTGCCTCCTTGGCTACGCTTTCCAAATGTGCATCTCTGCTCAAGTGTATTACTGAACGACTCTCTGATTTATCAGATGTGCGTACACAAATCAATGAGCTCCGCACACATCATGAGAAGTTACACACTCACATTGTCGGCACCTCTGTTGAATTCTCACACGCACAGAATATGAGTTGCAGCTGTCTACAGTGCTGCAACATATGGGACCATAACTCACATCTCCTGCACCTTTGTACTACATTGGTCCTGCTGCCGATGCCCTGCCCATGCTGTTCCAGCCCGGCAAGGTCATTGAACTGTCATCGCACCAGTCTCCTCTCCGTGTCCCCCCCCCCCCCCCCTCCACCCCACCCCTGCCTGCCTCCCTTTGCGGGTATTGATCATCAGCAATGGCACTTGTCATAGAATTCACACCAAGGGCAGCCCACTTGTACATTATAAGGCTAGGCGTCCTCTTCCGGTGTGCTGTGACCATCAGACAGCAAATGGTTTTCACCTATCCACCTTGTTCCTAAGAAGTATGTCTCCTTATGCATTTGTGGGGACTACACGTCCCTTAATGCTCAGACAATTATCAATAACTACCCCATTCCTCATATACAGGATTTCATGCAATTACTGCATGGCTTGAAGTTCTTCTCTGTCTTAGATTGTTTGAAGGCATATCACCAAATTCCTATGTACTCTCTGTATATTCCAAAGACAGCCACCATCACATCCTTCAGCCTATTTGAATACTGCAACATGTCTTATGGCTTGAAAAATGCTGTGCAGACGTGGCAAAGGTTGATTGATTCCATTTTGCTACCTCTGCCTTTCGCTTTTGCCTATTTATATGACATTCTGATAGATTCCTCCTCAGCTGAAGAGCACCAGTTTCACATTGACGCAGTTCGTTCAGCTCTTGTGGCCAATGGTGGGGTGATCAACCACGATAAATTTCAAGTCTGTTCTAAATCAGTTTCATTCCTAGGCGATACTGTTCTGGCCAGTGGCCTTCGACCAATGGATTCTCGTGTCGAAACCATACTCGCACTGCCTCTTACTGAAGATTATGCTCAACTCGTCGTTTTCTAGGTATAGTAAACTTTTATTGAAGCCACATCCCTCAGGCTGCCTCCGTCCAATTCGCCTTTACCGAAGCCCTCTCCAGTAAAAATACCTCAGGGAAACGAAAGTTGAACTGGGCCAAAGCCATGCTCGACGCATTTGATAATCTCAAAACTGCTGTTGCAAAAGCCATCACACTCGCCCACCCCAACCCTGAGGCCCGTGTTTCTATTACAACTGATGCAAGTGAATCAGCTGTGGGTGCTGTTTTACAACAGCACACTGCTGAATCAACCTAGCCACTCCGCTTCTTTTCAGAAAAACTAACCAGGAGACAGTGTAAGTGGTCAGCTTTTGACCGCAAGCTTCTCGCGGTTTATAAGGCAATCAAATGCTTTTGCAGTGACCTTGAGGGGCGCCCTTTCACTATCTACTCACATTACAAGCCTCTCATGGACGTGATATGTAACCCACTGAAGGACCTTCTGCCACAATGTTTCTGGCATATGGACTATATTTGCCAACATTCCTCAGACACTTGCTACATCTGTGATGTGGTAAATGTTGAAGCTGACTATCTATCTTCTATCTCAGTACTTACCAAACCCTTGAACTTAGATGACCTCATCTGACTCCAGAGCGAAGACATTGATACATAGCGGTTAGTTTTGGACAACAAATCTTTGCTCGCTATCCATCCTCTTGTCCTGCACTGGTCAATGAGCGTGGTCCTTTGCGATGTTTCTACAGGCTTTCCCTGTCCCTTGGTACTGTCTGCTGTTCAGTGTGGGATCTTTGATGCTTTACACAATGCAGGCAACAACAAGACTAGTCAGTGAATGCTTTGTCTGGCCCAGCGTGCGGCATGATTGCCACACTTGACTCATGCATGTGTCCCATGCCAATGTAGTAAAGTCGTCAGACATGCGCAGCCTCCTTTAGGGAAGTTCGATGTCCCAAGGGGTCGCCTTCGGCATGTGCACATTGACATGGTCGGTCTGCTCCGTTGGGTCAAAGTCGGTCTGCTCCGTTGGGTCAAGGCAGCTCTCTCGTAGACATACCAGCAGAGTCCATAGCTTGTGCTTTCTTATCTGCATGGATGGTGAGGTTTGGCTACCATCTTTCACTCACTACTGATCAGGGATGACAAGTCGAGTCCACACTTTTTGCTTGACTGTGCGAGGTGTGCAGTATTGAAAAGTTCCACACTGTGGTTTATCTCCCACAGGTGAGCGGCCTGGTTGAATGATGGCACTGAACTCTAAACTCCGTGCTCATGTGCCATGGTGGGTTATGGTGCGAGGCCCTCCCTTGGGCCTTACTCAGCATCCGTTACGCACCTAAGGAGGACCTGAATGCATCACTGGCAGAGATCATATACGGAGAACCCCTACTCTTGCCAGTAGAATTCATGGAGGATGCACCACCAGCTGATGCCATCGACCTTCCAGCCCTTGCGGAAGAGGTGCACGCACATATTGCTCGCCTACGCCACACCCTGCCTCGCCTCACCCTCATACCATGCTGCCGGTGTTCATCCACAAGGACCTGGTATTGTCTGAATCCATGATGCTGCATGATGACTCAGTGCATGCAGTATTGCAACCACCTTTTTTTTTGGGCCCGCATCACATCTCACGTCGTGCAGCGAATACTTTCGTACTACATCTCAATGGACAACCTCAAACAGTTTCCATTAACTGTTTAAAACTGACATGGTCCCTCTCCGAACCACTTTCCGACGCTTCCGATCTGCCTGCCTTCACCGCAACACCTGCTGATGCCACTGATGTGAATTCGTGCGGTGTTCCGCCATCTACGCAGCAGTCCAATGCAAGTGACTCTGTCGGCACAGTTGACGACGCGCCCACTTTTCGTGCTGGACGCCACCTTCAACTGCTGCACTGGCATGAAGATTTTGTGTTCAAGTGAGAAAGCTTCTCTTCACTGAGGTACTGCCCTGTTGTATTTGCTTACTTCTGTGCTAAATAAACGTATATTCAATGTATAAAGTGTGTTTTTACCGCCCTATGACACATAATAGCCTCATATGAAAATAGAACTAGTTTTCTCCTGGACTGTGTTTAAACATTTGCGAAACTATGAACAAAGCAAAGGTTGAGTTTTGTTACCTAAATAAATGCTTCTTAGGGTACTAGTAGGGATACCATAGCATTATACATTTAAACTTTCATTAATTTGGATTTGTCACTACTCTGAGCTAGATATGAACACATACTTCATGAGAAAGCACCAAGTGTTATGCAATGATACTCAAACAAAACTGCCATACTTCTAAACTTTATGTATTGTCTGTACAATTATTATGCACAACAGTCATCAAAGTGAGCACACCTTCACAGTTTTCCTTGAGGGCAGGTTCGTATCAGTGAATTTATACACTCCTGGAAATTGAAATAAGAACACCGTGAATTCATTGTCCCAGGAAGGGGAAACTTTATTGACACATTCCTGGGGTCAGATACATCACATGATCACACTGACAGAACCACAGTCACATAGACACAGGCAACAGAGCATGCACAATGTCGGCACTAGTATAGTGTATATCCACCTTTCGCAGCAATGCAGGCTGCTATTCTCCCATGGAGACGATCGTACAGATGCTGGATGTAGTCGTGTGGAATGGCTTGCCATGCCGTTTCCACCTGGTGCCTCAGTTGGACCAGCGTTCGTGCTGGACGTGCAGACCACGTGAGACGACGCTTCATCCAGTCCCAAACATGCTCAATGGGGGACAGATCCAGAGATCTTGCTGGCCAGGGTAGTTGACTTACACCTTCTAGAGCACGTTGGGTGGCACGGGATACATGTGGACGTGCATTGTCCTGTTGGAACAGCAAGTTTCCTTGCCGGTCTAGGAATGGTATAACGATGGGTTCGATGATGGTTTGGATGTACCGTGCACTATTCAGTGTCCCCTCGACGATCACCAGAGGTGTACGGCCAGTGTAGGAGATCGCTCCCCACACCATGATGCCGGGTGTTGGCCCTGTGTGCCTCGGTCGTATGCAGTCCTGATTGTGGCGCTCACCTGCACGGCGCCAAACACGCATATGACCATCATTGGCACCAAGGCAGAAGCGACTCTCATCGCTGAAGACGACACGTCTCCATTCGTCCCTCCATTCACACCTGTTGCGACACCACTGGAGGCGAGCTGCACGATGTTGGGGCGTGAGCGGAAGACGGCCTAACGGTGTGCGGGACCGTAGCCCAGCTTCATGGAGACGGTTGCGAATGGTCCTCGCCGATACCCCAGGAGCAACAGTGTCCCTAATTTGCTGGGAAGTGGCGGTGCGGTCCCCTACGGCACTGCGTAGGATCCTACGGTCTTGGCGTGCATCCGTGCGTCGCTGCGGTCCGGTCCCAGGTCGACGGGCACGTGCACCTTCCGCCGACCACTGGCGACAACATCGATGTACTGTGAAGACCTCACGCCCCACGTGTTGAGCAATTCGGCAGTACGTCCACCCGGACTCCCGCATGCCCACTATACGCCCTCGCTCAAAGTCCATCAACTGCACATACGGTTCACGTCCACGCTGTCGCGGCATGCTACCAGTGTTAAAGACTGCGATGGAGCTCCGTATGCCACGGCAAACTGGCTGACACTGACGGCGGCGGTGCACAAATGCTGTGCAGCTAGCGCCATTTGACGGCCAACACCGCGGTTCCTGGTGTGTCCGCTGTGCCGTGCGTGTGATCATTGCTTGTACAGCCCTTTCGCAGTGTCCGGAGCAAGTATGGTGGGACTGACACACCGGTGTCAATGTGTTCTTTTTTCCATTTCCAGGAGTGTACATAGTCATGAGTATGAAGTGCAGTACAGGTTTATACATTCAGTTCACATGGTTATGTACACTTAGACCAAGATTACACAACATACAATCCATTGGATGGACTGAATTCAGACTATGTAATTTTCTTGCCTAAAAACGCAGGAAGCTATTGGCAATGTTGACTGGAATATTCTTTTCGATATTCTGAAGGTGGCAAGGGTAAAATACAGGGAGCAAAAGGCTATTTACAACTTGCACAGAAACCAGATGGCAATTAGGCCTATAAGAGTCAAAGGGCATGACAGGGGAGCAGTGGTTGAAAAATGAGTGATACAGGATTGTGGCGTATCGCAAATGTTAATTCAATATGTACACTGAGTAAGCTGTTAAGGAAAGCAGGGAGAAATTTGGAAAGGGAATTAAAGCTCAGGGAGAAGAAATAAAAAATTTACAGTTTACTGATGATGTTGTAAATATATTGGAGACAGCAAAGGACTTGGAAGAGCAGTTAAATGGAACACACAGTGTCTTGAAAGGAGGATGCAAGATGAATATTAATAAAAACAAAACAAGGATAATTGAATGTAATTGAATTAAATCAGGCAATGTTGATGGTATTAGATTAGGAAAAAAGACACTAAAAGTAGCAGAACAGTTTCGCTATTTAGACAGTAAAATAACTGATGGTGACCAATATAGAGAGGCTATAAAAAGTATACTGGCAAGAGCAAATAAAGCATTTCTGCAGAAGATAAATTTGTTAACTTTGAATACAGCTTTAAGTGTTACAAAATCTTTTCTGAAGGTAGGGAATAGTAGCCATATATGGAAGTGGAACGTGAACAGAAAGCAGTTTAGACAAGAAGGGAATAGACGTGTGGTGGTGTAACATCTCTGACTCAGCAAATGAGGATTGGTGCCCCACAGGGCTATGGGAGTTAGCATGCTCTGTACACTTGTAATGCTTACACAAGTTATGTGTATGTGCTTACTAATAAATAGTGTGCAAATCATATCTCTATGCTGTGTCACTATTCTGCTGTCACACTGCATTTTACCCACAAAAGCTTTTGAAATGTGATGCTACAGAAGAAATGCGAAAGATTAGAGGGGCAGATTACATAATTAATGACTAGTTCCTGAATAGAATTTGTGGAGAAAAGAAATAAGTGTCACAACTTGACTAAAAGAAGAGATCAGCTGATAGAACATATTCTGAGACATCAAGGGGTAACCAGTTTAGTACAGAAGGATATGTTGAGGCTAAAAATCTTCAAGGGAAAGCGAGAGATGGATATAGTAAACAGATTTTAAAGAATGTATGTTGCAGTAGTTATTTGGACATGAAGAGGCTTTCCCAGGATAGAGTAGCATGGGTAGCTTGTCAAACCAGTCTTCTTTGGGCTGTAGACCACAACAAAAGCAACAAGAGCACACAGTATGACAGTTGGCCTGGCCTGCTACCTGTACATACTCAGAAAATATTGTAAGGAATTTGAATTAGGAGGTATTTACTTAATGTGTGTAAACACTTAAGTAGAAATATTGGTAAAACCGAAGCAAAAGCCCAGAATCAATTTTAAAAGTGATACATGGGATAGTAAAATGTAGGCAGCTGCATTTATTACCTGAGGCTAGACTACAGATAGGTGTGCAACAACAATATAGCTTCATTCTATCTGTGTTCTCTTTTGGATATGTTCTCACAGCATGAGAAAAGGGTATTGCAAATAGACTATCTGGAGTAGTCCTGCCTTTTACCAGAAGAGGCACTATAATTGTCCCTAGAGTGAGTTACCGATTTTTATTCAATCTTGGCTGATACTGAAGTTTAGGCTGATTATACAGGGTGATTAAAAAAGAATACCACAACTTTAAAAATGTGTATTTAATGAAAGAAACATAATATAACCTTCTGTTATACATCATTACAAAGAGTATTTAAAAAGGTTTTTTTTCACTTAAAAATAAGTTCAGAGATGTTCAATATGGCCCCCTCCAGACACTCGAGCAATATCAACCCGATACTCCAACTCGTTCCACACTCTCTGTAGCATATCAGGCGTAACAGTTTGGATAGCTGCTGTTATTTCTCGTTTCAAATCATCAATGGTGGGGCTGGGAGAGGTGGCCGAAACACCATATCCTTAACATATCCCCATAAGAAAAAATCGCAGGGGGTAAGATCAAGGCTTTTGGAGGCCAGTGATGAAGTGCTCTGTCACAGGCTGCCTGTCGGCCGATCCATCGCCTCGGGTAGTTGACGTTCAGGTAGTTACGGACAGATAAGTGCCAATGTGGTGGCGCTCCATCCTGCTGAAATATGAATTGTTGTGCTTCTTGTTCGAGCTGAGGGAACAGCCAATTCTCTAACATCTCCAGATACTGTGGTCCAGTTACAGTAGCACCTTCAAAGAAAAAGGGACCAAAAACTTTATTGGCTGAAATGGCATAGAAAACGTTCACCTTAGGCGAGTCACATTCACACTGAGTTGTTTCCCACGGATTCTCAGTGCCCCATATACAGACATTGTGACGGTTGACTTTCCCGTTTGTGTGGAAAGTTGCTTCATCACTAAACACAATCTTTGAAATGAAAGATTCATCTGTTTCCATTTGAGCAAGGATAAAATCACAGAAATCGATTCTTTTAATCTTATCAGCTGCAGACAGTGCTTGAACCAATTTCAGATGATAAAGTTTCATAACTAACCTTTTTTGTAGGACTCTCCATACAGTTGATTGTGGAATTTGCAGCTCTCTGCTAGCTCTGCGAGTCGATTTTCCTGGGCTGCGAACAAATGCTTGCTGGATGGGTGCTACATTTTCATCACTCGTTCTCGGCCGTCCAGAACTTCTCCCTTTGCACATACACCCATTCTCTGTAAACTGTTTATACCAACGTTTAATGCACCACCTATCAGGAGGTTTAACACCATACTTCGTTCGAAATGCACACTGAACAACTGTCGTCGATTCACTTCTGCCGTACTCAATAACACAAAAAGCTTTCTGTTGAGCGGTCGCCATCTTAACATCAACTGACGCTGACGCCTAGTCAACAGTGCCTCAAGCGAACAAATGTACAACTAAATGAAACTTTATAGCTCCCTTAATTCACCGACAGATAGTTCTTAGCTCTGCCTTTTGTCGTTTCAGAGTTTTAAATTCCTAAAGTTGTGGTATTCTTTTTGAATCACCCTGTACAATGACACACAAATCTGATTGTTATTTTTAAATACTCTACGAGGGGCAAATTCAAAGAGCATCTCAGCTAATGAAGCTTCAGAAGGAAATGGTTGGATGTATTGATACTGAGTAATACAAAGTGGTATCGATACTGAGTAATACAAAGTGGCCAATTGTTTCAGAAACTATATATATATATACAAATGTACGATAATGTTTGGAAGAGATATATTTAAGGAGAATCATTTTAGTTACACAATATGAGAAACCAAGACAATTTCATTCTTCCCACAAGGGACACACTGAATTAAATTATATTCTCAGAGCCCACAAAATATTTAATAAATTAATGCAAAAAAATCTGTATGAATTTAAATCCTTGGGAAAAAAGACTACAGAATATTCTCTTTGATAGTGTGCACTCCCTCTACTCCCCTCCCCTTTAGAGATGGGGTTGTTGTGACATCTCTTATCTACAGAGTTGCCTGAGGTTTGAATGGAGCATGGCTTTGTTTGTGTCTTGATAAAAAGCCAACAAATGTGGAGAAAAAATTACTGTAGTAAAAGATCAATCTGTGACATAGCCCGAGGTCCATGTTCCTCATTGCAAATTTTCCTGTGTGTTCACCACATACCATTACAGCCTGTGAACACTACTTGTGGTTCACCTACTTCCAATTTTGGTATGAATCCTTCCTAGTTAACTTTCACTCCATACTTAACACACTATGCTCTATAAATAACTAAAATGGCAAGGTACACTCGAACATTATAAATAGTACCTAAATGTTGGTGTGTGAGTGTGGGGGGGGGATACGATATGGCCACTGTGTAACTAACAATTTTACTCTCACTCTTCCCCCTCCATCACCCCCCCCCCCCCCCCCAATTAAAATTTTTGCTGTTGTGACAGAATGTGCTGCAGTGCAGCCAGAATCTAGGTTAGGTTGAAAGGTGATGATTTGGCAAAGCTCATGAATGTGAATGCCAAAAAAAAAGGTTGTGATTCAGAGTGACTGTAGTACAGTCTAATATTTATGTTCTTAACATATTCAAATGTAGTTTTCATCATAAAGCTTTGCAAGGTTAATTCAGTTAATGTCTATAGATAAATGAACATGTCTGTGATGAGTATTTTGTAGCATATTGCATAAACATATATGTACACTGCAAAAAATGCAGTGTGGTCAACTGTGTGAAAACTAAATTTCTACAGCTCAATTGGTCACATTTTCAATGAGATTTTCAACATCATTTCATTAGCCAAGAGCATGTAGTGAAATGAGTGTAAAACATTTTGAAGCTGTGAATGCAGCAAGTTCAATCAAAAGTCTAAGGCAATTACATTTGCATACAGAATGTGGATACACTTAAGATACAGTTTTAAATACCTTTCCACAGAAAAAATTTGTTGCATTATATGAAAAATGTTCTTCTTATGTTCACAAATGAGTAAAAATGTCTAAAATAATTGTCACACAATGAGGATGAAACCTATAAAATGACGACATTTGTCCACTCATTCCCACCTCACTTGCATTGACCCACACAATCTCTCTATCTCAACTACCTTAATACAGTGGAGTATGGTTGAAGGTGCTATACATGGGAATAAAAAAGAAGTACAGCCACAGAAGAGCTAAAAGAAAGACATGGGGAAATATAACTGGCTGATCACTTATAAAGAGACGTATGGTTGAGCCTGTCATTCTTTTAACACATTAAGAACAACTCCATAAAATTTTAGGAAACAAGTTGGACAGATCACAAAACTGAAAAACTCTAACCACATTCATGTCAATGACACTGAAAATGCAAGGCAGATCTGTTGGCATATCTGCCACTGTCCTCTGGTCTGGAAATAAAACACAGTCTAGTAAAATGTGGCACACTGGATCCATACGCCATAAGCACCACACACTGACGGGTCCTCTTGCTGGAGCAAGAAGCCATGCATCATTGGGCTGTGGCTTATGTGAAGATGGGTAAGAAGGACCTCATCCCTTCTTTGTGGCAGAAAGGCAATATGTCTCAGAAATGTAAGGAGCTTTACTATATGCAGCTTATTATCAGTCACTCCAGCTACTCATCTTCCCATCAGCACAAGACTCTGTACTTCAACAGCAAGGTGATAGCATGCAGGGGGATCAGCACAATGAAATAACTCAGAATTGTTACATGCCTCATTAGCTGCTACATCTGCCCTTTTGCTCCCCACAATACCCATGTGCTCTGGTACCCAGCAGAAAGACACCGCCTTTTCCAGACTTTGTAGTTGGAGGAGGATGTTCTGGATATTCTGGACTACTTTATCTGCTGGGAACAAACATTGTAGAGTGTAGGGCACTTAGAGAATGAGAAGAAACAAGGAGTTTAGCACTTGAAACACACCTCTTCTGTTTCAGAGCATTCAAGATCACAGTAATGTCTCCGGGCAGTCAGATCTTGGGGACACGATCAAGGGAAACAACAGAGCAACCAAAGGAGCCCCCCTGTTTTGACCCATCCATAAAGACAGCTGTAGAATTGTGATGCTCAGTTAAAATGACAGAAAATAAGGTATTAAAAACATATGCTGGAGTCGAATCTTTCCTGCTGTGAACACACAAAAGCCCTATAAAACTGGAACAGATGTGCCTTCGTCCCTTCTGGCTTTTGGTTTTTCAGGTCTCTCAGGTGTGGTAACCATGACAATTTGGAGTGGCGAATGAGGCCCAGAAATTCCACTGAGTTGTTAAAATGTAGAAAGGTATCCCTCATATGCAACAGTTACATTAAAAAATGACGAGAATAACTAAAAAAAAAAAAAAAAAACCACACACACACACACACACACACAGTCTCTCTCTCTCTCTCTCTCTCTCTCTCTCTCTCTCTCTCTCTCTCTCTCTCTCTCATGTTTGAAAACAGGAAACCCATCAGTGTAGCCCACTTCTCTAGCCTCCAGACTTAAGAGTTGCAACTGAGAGGTCACTGTTGCAACACTGTAGGGGGAACAAAAAACTGCAAAATCATCCACAAATGAGGATCACTGTACAGGACTCCTTTCTGTAGTCAAGATACTGCTTATGGCTATGGCAAAGAGGGTAACAGTTAAAACACTGCCCTGAGGAACACCATTCTCTTGCTCAAAATGTTCCAACAGCATGTCAACAACTTGGGATCTAAAAAGGTGCTCAGACAGAAGGACTATATGAAGGTGACAATGAAAGCCATATTGATGGAGTTTCTGAAGAATATTGTGTCTCCAGGAAGAGTTGTATGCCTTAGTGATATCAAAGAAGATACCAAGACAATGATGTTTTTGCAGGAAAGCCTGCTCAATTAACAGCCACCTCTTGTACACTCAGGTTGTCAACAGTGCACCAAAATCTCCAGAATCGACTAAAACAAGACCAGACGATGGTTAACCATTTGCCCTAGGGTCTTTCCTATACAGCTCGTTAAGGTGATGCTCCGGTAACTACTAGAAAATGTATAGTCTTTTCCTAGTATGAGGAGGGATATCAGAGTTACCTCTCTCCATGAGTTGGGAAATATTCCTGTCTGCTATATAAGATTATAACATTTGAGGAGGGTTTGCTTTGACGCTGCTGGCAAATGTTGAGGGATACAGTACAATATTTGGTCATGACTGGGTACAATATCATGAGTCTCAGTGCCAATTCCAGCTCACACATGAAGTAAGGACAGTTTTAAGACTCAGAATTGTGGGATCTGAAGTCCAACTTACCCTCTCTGCAGTTGTATGGTAGTGGCGAAACACTGGATCCTGGCTGGCATTGTTAGTAATTGCTGCAAAATTCTCTGGTATTGTCTGAGGAATGTCTCCAGGTGTTATTTGGAGATGCCTCTGTTTCAAATGACTGTTTACTGGATATCCTCCAGATGGCTTCCCATAGTTTTGTAGAACAAGTCAAACTGTTGATGGAGTCTAGAAATGCTTGCCATGACTGTTTCCTGCTCTCCTTAATTGTGCATTGAGCCTTGGCTCTCATTACTTGAAAGGCTCTGAGGTTGTTTGCTGTAGAGTAGCATTAAAACCATCAAAGAGCTGCAGGCCTGTCCCAGAATGTTCAATGGCAGTCATCAGCCCACCAAGATACAGGTTGTCTCCTGTGATGACCAGAAGACTTATGGATGTGGAAGTCAGTGGTATGGTGGATCACTCGTTTGACGTAGTCCACCCATTCCTGGGTGCTCTTGTAGTATTCAGACACAGTCGACTGGCTGAACTGCATCCAGTTAGTTCTGCTGACCGTCATTTCAGTGGGTTCTGTTCAAGCAATCCTCAATCCAGTAGGTGGCTCCACAGTGGGAAGTGGTCACTGGTATGGAATACATCAGTTTCTTCCCACTGTGCTGAGTCTGCAAAGGCTGGGGACCGGAGGGAGAGAGATTAGTGGTTGAGGATGACTCAGCAGCAGCAGCTGAGAAATGAGTGGGACTGCCTATGTTGAGGATGCACAGCTCCTGAAACATGATGGGGTTCTCCAAGATTTGACCTCTGGGGCAAGTGTAGGCTGAATCTCATTATACATTATAGGCATTGAAATCATCCAGTAGGAGAAATGGGTGGGGGAGTTATGCTATAAGGCCTGCAAGGGCCTCAAAGTCTCTCTGTATTTACCTCAACAGAATGCAATGCAGATAGTGACCTCTGACACACATGAGCAGTATTGGCTAATGCTTGTAGGTCAGTGGCCAAGGAGAGAGCAGAGTTGTGTGTGTTGTTGACAAACTCAGCAACACCTCCCTTGGCTCTTTCCCCAGTCAGGTCATTCTTTCAGTTGAGGGTATATCCCCCTAGCACACAGTCATAAATGGCTTTGAAAGGTGTTTCCTGTAAACACAAGCTTAGAGGGTATGTTTTTGTTCCACTGCAGTATGGAAGCCATTTATCATGGGGGTTCACTTTCACCCTGTCTTTCCACCAGGATGGGGAGCATGCAACAGCAGGTGGAGGTTCAGCCTTGTGGCAAGATGGTTGCACCTGGCAGATTTTATAGTACATTGACTGTGTCAAGTGAAATAACATTGAAATGGTCTGATGATTTGCTGCCTGTCTTCAGCTCTGGTGGAAGCCATTTTTTTTTTGTCTGCGAGGGCTTTGCAGGAACTAATACAGCAGTGGTAGAGGCAGGTTCTGCCTTTGGAGGTGCTGGGAGCTCTGCAGTGGTGGCACAACTGTTGCTTTATCTGATTTTCTTGGGAGGACTATAGGCTCTGAAACAACTACAGCTTGACAAGTGCACTGAAAAATGCAGGTACTAGTGCTGATACTAGCAATCTCTGTTTGCATACAAGTGTTGGCTGTTGAAATAGGCTTTTTCAGGTCTGAAGCTTTAAAAGATGTAGTCAATGTGAGAGGCTGATTGACCTTATCAATCTTCTTGGCTTTACCATGTAGTATGCATTTTGGAGCTTCAATTCCTTGTACCCTTCTTTCTTCAGAGTAATTTGCACTCTTTGGAGGGAAGGAGAAACCAACTCCATCATCAGTGGCCTTGCCACAAGTGGCCTCACCCTTACATCCTAAGGTGGTGTGCCCACAGCACTGACATTTGGCTGGGGACATTAGGTTGTACACTTAGGAGAAGGAAACCTGCCTTGATTTGCTCTGGGAGTTCCGTGATATTCCCTTTGACATACAGTGTTCTGCCATCACACTGCGTGGCGGTTGCTGAAGAATTTCCAGAGATTACAATGACAGAGGACTGTTGGTGCATACCAGTCTCCAGCTCAGGAACCTCAACATTGCTCCATTCGCAGCAAACAAATGTTGAGTCCTTCAGGGTGACCAAAAGTTTTCCTCACAATTCACCAAAACTATTTTAAAAGTTTTCTTGGATGCAATTGATAAGTGCTAATAGTGTAATAATGCAATAGTGTAATAGGGCTAATATAAAAAACTTGATCTTTAGTCTCTCGTTTACCTGCAAAAGACTGGAACTTAACATCTCTTTGTTAACGTAGAGTTACAGCTGTGGCTGTGAATGCAGCCAGGCTGTTTATGTGGACTCAGAAACTAAACAAATTAATTTGCCAGACATTCCTGTGTCTGTCCCAACAACATTCTTCATATGCTGTATTAAATACTTTTTGTTTGACAATATTTTGTCAGTGCACAAAAGACATCCAGAATTCGAATCCGTATTGCTTCTGCTTGGTATCCTCTTTTGAGGTATGGGACAGTAAAGTCTGTGTTTGCTGATTGACTGTGCAGGACAGTAAAGTCCTGGTTTGTTCATTGGTTGAGAAAAGTACAACAAAGATGTCATACTTGTCAGCCAATCAAAGAAGACTTTAGTGTGTGTGGACTTTGCCAGATGGTTGGGGTAGCAGCTATGTACTGTAATGTCCTTTTTCCCTCATTGGCTGAAAGCTATGACGTCGTTAATGTTTATTTTCAGTTAGTCACCAAAGAAGATCCTTACTGTCCTGCACAAGCTAATCAGCAAAGAAAGACTTTACTGTCCTGCACCGCACACAGGAAACCAAGCAGAAACAACATGGATACAAATTCTGGATGACTCATCAGCATTGACAAAGCTTTGTCAAAGAAAAATTATTTGATGCAGCATATGAAGACTGTTAATGAGGCAGACAGAGGAATGTCTTGCAATTTAATTTGTTGAGGTTGCATTCACAGCTGGAAAATCATTTGTGGTCTTGCACCAAGGTCTTGACTAGCAAAGAGCTGTTCAAGTACTAGTCTTTTGCAGATAACATCTTGTGAAAGTTCCATTACTCTTTTATAAACATAAGAAGCATTCTCTGCATGTGCCGCAACAAAACTTTTTCCATGAAAAAGTATTTGAAGCTGTGTGTATCCACACACTTGTATGCAAATGTAATTTCTCCTGTACTTCTGGCTGCTCTTGTTGCTTTCACAGTTTTGAAGACATTTACGCTGGTTTCATTGTGTGCCTTTGGCAACTGAAATTTTGTAGAAAATCTCGTCTTTTTCAAGTGATCCACTGAGCTGTAAAATTTTGGTTTTTGTTAAAAGTTGTGGAGTGGATCCCATTGCATTCTTTGTGGTGTATTTTGTACACAGTAGGTCCTATACATCAAAATACTCATCAGAGACATGCCCATTAGGTGTCTAGTATACATTTTATGAATTTACTTTGCAAAACTTTATGAAGAAATGTGTATTTGAATAAGGTGTGAGAACTTAAGCATTAAGCCACATTCTTACCACAATATCTACTTGGTATTTGCATTCATTGGTTTCACCAAATTGTCACTTTTTGATCTAACCTAGGGCTGTGATGTGTATCTGTCTGTCAACATGACAACCTCTTTTTGTGTGTGTGTGTGTGTGTGTGTGTGTGTGTGTGTGTGCGTGCGTGCGTGCGTGCGTGCGTGCGTGCGTGCGTGTGTTTGTGAGTGAAAGGGGGACACAGAAATGCAAGATGTGGCAACCATGCAAACAGTGGTTTTCCTCTCATCTCCTCCCCTTTCCTAAAGTTGTTGTTGTGTTTATAGACTTATGAAATTTGTTGTTAATAATCCAGCCCAGTTCAAGAGTAATATCAGTGTGCATAGCTATAACACCAGGAGAAAGGATGATCTTCACTATGCAGGGTTAAATCTGACTTTGGCACAGAAGGGGGTAAATTTTGCTGCTACAAAAGTCTTTGGTCACCTACCAAACAGCATTAAAAGCCTGACAGATAGTCAACCAACATTTAAAAATAAATTAAAAGCATTTCTAGATGACAACTCCTTCTACTCATTGGCTGAATTTTTAGATATAAATTGTTGTTGTTGTTGTCTTCAGTCCTGAGACTGGTTTGATGCAGCTCTCCATGCTACTCTATCCTGTGCAAGCTGCTTCATCTCCCAGTACCTACTGCAACCTACATCCTTCTGAATCTGCTTAGTGTACTCATCTCTCGGTCTCCCTCTACAATTTTTACCCTCCACGCTGCCCTCCAGTGCTAAATTTGTGATCCCTTGATGCCTCAAAACATGTCCTACCAACCGATCCCTTCTTCTAGTCAAGTTGTGCCACAAACTGCTCTTCTCCCCAATCCTATTCAATACCTCCTCATTAGTGACGTGATCAATCCACCTTATCTTCAGTATTCTTCTGTAGCACCACATTTCGAAAGCTTCTATTCTCTTCTGGTCCAAACTAGTTATCGTCCATGTTTCACTTCCATACATGGCTACACTCCAAACAAATACTTTCAGAAACGACTTCCTGATACATAAATCTATATTCAATGTTAACAAATTTCTCTTCTTCAGAAACGCTTTCCTTGCCATTGCGAGTCTACATTTTATATCCTCTCTACTTCGACCATCATCAGTTATTTTACTTCCTAAATAGCAAAACTCCTTTACTACTTTAAGTGTCTCATTTCCTAATCTAATTCCCTCAGCATCACCCGATTTAATTTGACTACATTCCATTATCCTCGTTTTGCTTTTGTTAATGTTCATCTTATATCCTCCTTTCAAGACACTGTCCATTCCGTTCAACTGCTCTTTCAAGTCCTTTGCCGTCTCTGACAGAATTACAATGTCATCGGCGAACCTCAAAGTTTTTACTTCGTCTCCATGAATTTTAATACCTACTCCAAATTTTTCTTTTGGTTCCTTTACTGCTTGCTCAATGTACAGATTGAATAACATCGGGGAGAGGATACAACCCTGTCTCACTCCTTTCCCAACCACTGCTTCCCTTTCATGCCCCTCGACTCTTATGATTGCCACCTGGTTTCTGTACAAATTATAAATAGCCTTTCGCTCCCTGTATTTTACCCCTGCCACCTTTAGAATTTGAAAAAGAGTATTCCAGTCAACATTGTCAAAAGCTTTCTCTAAGTCTACAAATGCTAGAAACGTAGGTTTGCCTTTTCTTAATCTTTCTTCTAAGATAAGTCGTACGGTCAGTATTGCCTCACGTGTTCCAACATTTCGACCGAATCCAAACTGATCCTCCCCGAGGTCTGCATCTACCAGTTTTTCCATTCGTCTGTAAAGAATTCGTGTTAGTATTTTGCAGCCGTGGCTTATTAAACTGATAGTTTGGTAATTTTCACATCTGTCAACACCTGCTTTCTTTGGGATTGGAATTATTATATTCTTCTTGAAGTCTGAGGGTATTTCGCCTGTCTCATACATCTTGCTCACCAGCTGGTAGAGTTTTGACAGGACTGGTTGTCCCAAGGCCGTCAGTAGTTCTAATGGAATGTTGTCTACTCCGGGGGCCTTGTTTCGACTCAGGTCTTTCAGTGCTCTGTCAAACTCTTCACGCAGTATCGTATCTCCCATTTCGTCTTCATCTACATCCTCTTCCATTTCCATAATATTGTCCTCAAGTACCTCGCCCTTGTATAAACCTTCTATATACTCCTTCCACCTTTCTGCCTTCCCTTCTTTGCTTAGAACTGGGCTGCCATCTGAGCTCTTGATATTCATACACGTGGTTCTCTTCTCTCCAAAGGTCTCTTTAATTTTCCTGTAGGCAGTATCTATCTTACCCCTAGTGAGATAAGCTTCTACTACCTTACATTTGTCCTCTAGCCATCCCTGCTTAGCCGTTTTGCACTTTCTGTCGATCTCGTTTTTGAGACGTTTGTATTCCTTTTTGGCTGCTTCATTTACTGCGTTTTTATATTTTCTCCTTTCATAAATTAAATTCAATATTTCTTCTGTTACCCAAGGATTTCTAGCAGCCCTCGTCTTTGTACCTACTTTATCCTCTGCTGCCTTCACTACTACATCCCTCAGAGCTACCCATTCTTCTTCTACTGTATTTCTTTCCCCTATTCCTGTCAATTGTTCCCTTATGCTCTCCCTGAAACTCTGTACAACCTCTGGTTCTTTCAGTTTATCCAGGTCCCATCTCCTTAATTTCTCACATTTTTGCAGTTTCTTCAGTTTTAATCTACAGGTCATAACCAATAGATTGTGGTCAGAGTCCACATCTGCCCCTGGAAATGTCTTACAACTTAAAACCTGGTTCCTAAATCTCTGTCTTACCATTATATAATCTATCTGATACCTTTTAGTATCTCCAGGGTTCTTCCATGTATACAACCTTCTTTCATGATTCTTAAACCAAGTGTTAGCTATGATTAAGTTGTGCTCTGTGCAAAATTCTACTAGGCGGCTTCCTCTTTCATTTCTTAGCCCCAATCCATATTCACCTACTACGTTTCTTTCTCTCCCTTTTCCTACTACCGAATTCCAGTCACACATGACTATTAAATTTTCATCTCCCTTCACTATCTGAATAACTTCTTTTATTTCATCATACATTTATTCAATTTATTCGTCATCTGCAGAGCTAGTTGGCATATAAACTTGTACTACTGTAGTAGGCGTGGGCTTCATGTCTATCTTGGCCACAATAAGGCATTCACTATGCTGTTTGTAGTAGCTTACCCGCATTCCTATTTTCCTATTCATTATTAAACCTACTCCTGCATTACCCCTATTTGATTTTGTGTTTATAACCCTGTGTTCACCTGACCAGAAGTCTTGTTCCTCCTGCCACCGAACTTCACTAATTCCCACCATATCTAACTTTAACCTATCCATTTCCCTTTTTAAATTTTCTAACCTACCTGCCTGATTAAGGGATCTGACATTCCACGCTCTGATCCGTAGAACGCCAGTTTTCTTTCTCCTGGTAACGACATCCTCCTGAGTAGTCCCCGCCCGGAGATCCGAATGGGGGACTATTTTACCTCCGGAATATTTTACCCAAGAGGATGCCATCATCATTTAATCATACAGTAAAGCTGCATGTCCTCGGGAAAAATTACGGCTGTAGTTTCCCCTTGCTTTCAGCCGTTCGCAGTACCAGCACAGCAAGGCCGTTTTGGTTAATGTTGCAAGGCCAGATCAGTCAATCATCCAGACTGTTGCCCCTACAACTACTGAAAAGGCTGCTGCCCCTCTTCAGGAACCACACATTTGTCTGGCCTCTCAACAGATACCCCTCCGTTGTGGTTGCACCTACGGTACGGCCATCTGTATCGCTGAGGCACGCAAGCCTCCCCACCAACGGCAAGGTCCATGGTTCATGGGGGGGGGGGGGGGGGGGGGGAGATATAAATTAAGGGAGGGAAAAAAAACTAACTTAATCATTAGTATCATGCAATATTTTGTGTAATGTAATATCTTGTACAGACATCTTTCATTAACCTGACACGTTCCACATCATTACGAAGTGTCGTATTCATGATCTATGGAACAAGTATTAATCTAATCTAATTTAATCTAATCTAAAGACTGATACACAGTGAAGGCAGAATCTAGGTCAGGTCGTTAGTAGTGACATCTAACGGCTTACTTTGAAAGTGATCTCTGCACTTTGTTATGTGCAACAAAGTTTAATAAAGCAGATGCATAGAGTGTGATGTTAATTTTGTTCGTACATAATTCATAGATCATTTTTTTCTTTCATACTGAAAAAGCTAAATTATAAAATATTTTTTCACAAACCTCCTCCATAGCTTTGAAGAATTTTAATACAGTTCTCAGTAACCTATAATCTCAGACCTAGTACTGAGGTTATGTTGTATACAAATTTTTTTGTGATGTTATTGTCATTAACATACTCATGAGATAAATCTGTTTAAGTAATTGTCACTTTTAGGGGTGAAGTGGGACATGGTCAGAAACTATAAAAAGTTATAGGGGTGGCGGACCCTTTAAATACAATAAACAAGCAATCCAAAATGCTATTGCAGAGTATGGGAGAGGTGGCAGAAATATAAGGAAAATAGCTAAGGATATGGTGTTCCCAAAACTACACTGTCAAATAGGGCAAATTAAAAATTTAGAAAGAAACATGGTCAGCAGGTTTTAAGTGAGGAGCATGAAAAATTTATAGTTGAAGGAATTTTCACTTGTGCAGAGTGGGGATTTCCTCTTGAAAGTGATGGTGTTAGGGACACAGAAAAACTTTTTCTTGATTGATGTGGACATCATATGAAGAAATTCAAGGAGAATAGACCTGGAAGAGATTGAATGCAGAATCTCTTTCATTGACATCCTCATCTGACATTTCATTTGTCAGAAAATCTGATGAGATCAAGAGCAGCTGTTGATGAAGACTGCGACATTAGATATTTCAAAAACTTGGAAACTAATGTGAAAGACATCTCTCCAGAAAGGATTCAAAACTATGATAAAACAAATTCAACAGATTACCCTGGATCTTCCAGGGTCATTGTAAGAAGAAGATATTGACACTGAAAACTGGTTATTGACTACAGCAAACAATCAACTAGTGTAATGTTTGCTGTATCTGGAAATGAAGAAATGCTCCTCCCTCCTCCCCTCCCTTTTATTATGTACAAGATTGTGAGCCCAAATCTCTATCCATCTTGGACAGAAGATGGTTCTGAAGGCTCATCTTATGCAGTAAGCAAATCTGAGTGGTCTGACATGCCATTATTTGAAGAATGGTTTGTCAAAATAGCTCTGCCATATTTGAGAAAATCTGATGGTAGAAAAGCTGTTATAGGGGACAGTCTTCAAAGTCATCTCTCCCAGGAAGTGATAAGATTGTGTCATGATCATAGCCCTATGTTCATAATGCTGCCTCCAAATTCTACACATCTTACATAGCCCTGTATGTTACAATAATCACACCCATTAAAGCTGCATGGAAGCACTAGAGAAGGTTGAGAATATGCATAGGAATATTACCTCTGGCTTTAGACCACGTGGAATAATACTATTGGATCCTGAGAAAGTACTGCACAAATTTCGAAGGAGAGTTCAGCACTCCAGGTTTGAGAAAATATGGGCATATGTTCTAACTGAAAACTTTGTCATAGCTGTATCTAGTGATTCCACAAGAAGCAGAGGTAGAAAGCTGACTGTTCAATCAGGTATGAGCATTTCTCCTGCAGATTTTGACCTGGCTTCTGCCACCCATACCAATTTCTCCATGCACCAGTCTTCTGCAGATACCCAAAATGTTGAACTGTTGCAAGTGTTAGAAGGAGGAGAAACATTCAGATTCCTGGTGAAATCCATTACAGAAGAAGAGCACCAAACAAAATTCTATGTGGGAGAAGTAATTAGCATACAAAGGATAAGATAATTCAAATCAAATTTCTGATGAAAAGAGAAGGGAAAAATGACGATGTCCATTTCCCTTAAGTGTCTGACATCAAAGATGTTCTGTGCACAAATAGTGTATGAAAAAATGGTGTGTATCAAGACATCAGAAGAGGAAGATTTCTCTTCCCAAAATTATCCAAGAACGTTAAAATCACAAAAGCCCAATAAGTGAAAATTAGCGATGAAGAGTATAGCAAAGTTGCATACAGACTTGTAAGATTATTTATTTTATGTTATAGTGTATTAAAATTGTCTTACTTTCAGAAAGAGGTCCTGAATTTAACATAAAAAATATCCTCTGCCAAACTTCTTTATACAGTACGCTAGATAACAATAAACAATTTTCTACTTAGCGCTCACTGTTGTGGTATTTATTTAAAAAAAAAAAAAAAGAAAAAAAGAAAAAGCAAAATCTCTTTCACACTTCACCTCCACAGTGAACTAGAGGGTCATTGCAACATAAATAAATGCCTGCCTCACTTCACCCCTTGTGTAGCAGGGAGTGAAGTGGGACAGTTCTTTAGCCCACAGAAAGTCCCTCTATTTATTAAATAAAAAATAAAATCCAGACATAGTGTAACACAGGATTTAAAGTTTCATCAAGTATGAAAACAAAATTGATTGGTAAAATCAACTATAGAATGTTCTGCATGTATGGTGGATGGGGGAAATAAAATACCTGGATTGACCAAAACCATCAAACTGCTGTCTTACGGCTGGGAGCTGGAGCTTCCAAAGGCTAAGGGAAGAAAACCCTGAATAAAAATCACCAGTCCTCTGGTAGAGGTTGGATGTAGGGTTGACAGCCACTCTGTAAAAAATAGATTGTTAAAAAACTACAACAAAAAAAGGTTTGATGGATAAAGGATGATGGACATGGTGTGGACAAGACTATGGAGGATGGGTAACCAAATGATGGAGACAAGAAAAGTAAAAAAAAGAAAGAAAAGCAATATAAAATGTAAATAGGGGATCACTACACTGCCAATGAGCCCCAGACATGATGCTGGAACAAGTAGTGGACCTGAAGCAGAGCATCATAGCCTCACAAGAAGTAAGATGGACCAGGAGTGGAGTCCTAGAAAAGAAAGAAGCAATCATATTTTATAGCTGTAGCAAAAGGAACCATGAGGTTAGGACGGGATTTATGGTGCATCATGAACTAGAGCACTTAGCATTAGTATTCAAATCCGTAAACCCAAGACTATCAACACTTAGGATAAAAGGGAAATTCTTCAATTATTCCATAATTAATGCCCGCACACCATCTGAAGATTCTGAGGACGAGGAAAAAGAAGCTGTCTATGAATTTCTGGAAAGAGCATTTGATGAATGATGATGAATGCTCAGGGCATGATAAAAAATTCTAGCTGGAGACCAAAGCACCCCAGTGGGAAGAGAACAGATCTATAGACCAACAATCAGTATCTATATAGACATGCTGTAAGTAATGACAAGGTTGATACTATTTGTAACATTTAGAAACATGGTGGTAGGCTCCACATTGTTCCCATGCAAGGAAATATATAAGGAAACATGGACCCCACCAGATGGAAGTACAATAAATCAGAATGACCAAGTTCTAATTGATGCGCGGCACAAGTCAGAGTTACTGGATTTAAGGCATTTAACAGGTCCCAACATAGGCGTGGATCACTTTCTAGTTTGGGTGTGGGTGAGGGCAAGAATACGTAATGCAGTGAAAGGAATGCAGCCCAAGACACAGAAATATAACATCACAGCTTTATAGTCAGATGAAACAAGGGAACAACACTATCAGAGAATAATTCAGATCCTTGAAAATGATGGAGAATGTAACATTACTGAAGATCAATGGGAAAGGATAAAAAGGACAGCGCAATCAGCAGCAAGTAAGATATTGGGGAATAGTATAAAGCAAACAAGAACCTTGTGGTTTGATACCAAATGTGATACATTAAGAAATGAAAGAAAAAACGGAGCTCACAGAAGGACATTACAACATTGTACCAGGAGGATACTGCAGAATATAAACGAAAATGGAGAAATGAGAAAAGGACCCATCAAAGGGAAAAGAAGGAATGGATGTAGGCAAATACTGAAGAAGTGGAGCTTCTGAGAAGTGTAAATGAAGCAAGGAATTTTATAGAGGTGTGAATAAGACACAGAAACGTTTCTGGGGCTAACAAGTTTAATAAAAGATGAGAAGGGCGAAACTGTAAGTGAAGAGATGGAGGCATCACTACTTTGATAAACTCCTTAATCCAAGACAAATTGCACCAAGGAATCCAACAGAGGTGCCGAAGGAAGAGGATTCAGATAACAGTGCGGATCCACATAACTTAGAAGAGGTGAGAACTGCAATCAGGAAATTAAAGAATAACAAGGCGGCATTTCAGCAGAGCTTTTCAAGGAAGGAGGCACTGCGTAGGTGAGAAGCAGCCCAAAACTTGTTTGTCTAATATGGGAAGAAGAGGAATTATATGCCTATATACAAGAAAAGAGACTGGATGGAATGTGGTAACTATAGAGGGTTAACACTGCTTAATCTGGGATATGAAATCCTCTCTAGCATACTGTATGAGTGACTCCTTCCAGTAAAACAGAGGGGAATGGGGCTGAACCAAGTGGATTTATCCCTGGTAAGTCAACTACTGACCAGATATTTACCCTAAAACAAATTCTGGAGAAAACAAAGAAATATGGGGTCAGAACACATCATCTTTTTATTTTTATTTTTTCAAGCAGCATATGATAGTACAGTCACAGAACAACTATATCAAGCTTTAGGTGAATAGGGTATTCCAAAAAATTGTTAAGGATAGTAAGAATTACAATTAGAGGAACACAAAGTAGTACAGAAAACTGTAGGAACATTATCCAATACTCTGGAAATTAAAATTATCAGTGTCACCCTGGAGAAGGTAATGCGAGAAGCAAATACCTTGAATAGAGAAATGATTTTTCATAAATCTGTGCAGATACAGACCTATGCGAATGACACTGACATAGTAGCAAAAACTCTGATAGCAATGGAAAAGACATTGATTGCAGGCTGGTAGGAATATAGAATTAGATATCAATAAACAGAAAACAAAATATCTAACTGCTGGGAAAGTGCACAGGGAGAACATGATAGTCAAAACAATGATAGGTAGTTATACTTTTAAAAGAGTTGATCATTTCAGGTACCTTGATTTGGTAGTGACCAACCTCAATGATACCTCCTATGAAATAAAGCACACGCTAATTGCAGCCAATAAAGCTTATTTTGCAATAAAAAAGCTTCTATCTTCAAAGCTCCTGACTAGAACCACAGAACTACCATCTCTAAAATACTGAGCAGACCAGTGCTAACATACATCTCTGAAACCTGGGCTCTGACAGCAAGGGATACTGAATCACTGGGAGCATTCAAGAGAATGATTCTCAGGAAAATCGTTGGCCCAGTATGTGAAACGGAAAGATGGAGAATGAGATATGGCCATGAGTTGTATGCCACCTACAAATATCATCCTGTTAAGAGAATTGTAGAGTCATCTAAGCTGAGGTGGGCTGGACACGAGGCATGGATGAATGATATGGAAATGCCAAAAAGGATTTTACAAGGAAGACCAGAAGGTCAGAGAGGATGTGGTTGATCATAAACTAAATAGGAGGATTGAGTCATAGAAGACCTTCAGAAGATGGGCTGCAGGAGCTGGAAAATGCTAGCAAGGATTCGGAGTAAATGGAAGGAGATAGTTCAAGAGGCCAAGACTCATCATGAGTGGTAGAGCTGCAGAAGAAGAAGAGTCTCCGTCCAGTCCAGATAACAGTAGCTGTAGGAAACCCAGAAGTACCAGTGTAAGATTGAAATAAATGCCTTCCACAGGTGAGATTATTAAAATCCTAATGGTTAACTACCAAAGAATTCACAACAAACTCCCAGAGTTTGAAGAACTCCTGAAAAGCAGAGAAGCTCACATTATACTATGTACAGAAAGCTGGCCAAAACCTGAAATTAATAGCAGTGTGATTTTTGGGGAAAATTTAAATGTGCATCAAAAGGATAGGCAAATGGGAAATGGAGATGATGTATTTGCCACAGTAGAAAAGAAACCAAAATCCACTGAGATAGAAATTGAAACTGGATGTGAGAATGTTTGGGCAAGACTCAGTAACAAGGGTGGGCATAAAATGATAATTGGATCCTTCTATTGACAACCAGATTTATCTCCTGGTGCAACAAAAAATTTAGAGAAAACCTCAGTACACTTTTACGTAAGTTCCACAATCACATTGTAATCATTGATGGAGACTTTAATTATCCAACTGGGAAAATTACAGTTTTGTTAGTAGTGGGCATGATAAGATATCCTATGAAACATTAGTGAAGGCCTTCTCTGAAAACTATGTACAACTTGCACATACATGAGCAAGGAGCGAACCGCCTCCAGCCAGAACACATACAGTATGTATACAGCTACAGAATATTCCATTACAATGATTCCTGACATTTGTGGATACTTCTAGAATATCCTCAAATATAGAAATTAAAATTGTTCAGTGCAGGTGAGTTCTGAACTCACGACCCTTCATGCAACAGTTTAGTATCATAACCACTACACAATGGAGCTTCTCAGCTTCTTCTGCGACATTTCTCCCTCCTTAAGAGAACAGCATATTGGTGATACATCCTCCTAGTCCGGGAATGAGTCATCGGTCGTACATACTCCGACTCCTGATGACTGATTTTCACCCTCGCAGTGATCTTCTTAGAACTTCTTTCGCAGCTATGTTCTTCATCACCTTTCTGCTTGTTGCCTGTCACTGGAGCTTCAAATTTACCCCGGGTTGCAGGAACCTTATAGGGCTTCATTCGAAGGACGTGGACCGTACCTCCAATCTTTCGTCATCTTGTGTCGGGCTCAAAATCTTCAGCTTCATAAGTAACATCAGACAACTGTCCTACAACCTTATAAGGTCCAAAGTAGCGCCTGAGGAGCTTCTCAGAGAGGAACAACTTTCCGAACAGGAGTGAAGCTCCAGACAAGGTCACAAGGCTGATAGACAACAGGGCGGTGCCTCGAGTCACACCTTCAGCAATCATCTACTTGAGCCTGCAGCATGCAGAATGAAGCTAACTGCGGAGCTTCCTCAGTTCTGGTTAACACCTGGCTGATGTAGTCGTTGTCCACGTCAGGATGTAATGGAAAAACAGCGTCCATCATTGCCTCATGCCCAAGCATCAGGAAAAATGGCGTAAATCCTGTGGAATCTTGTTTGGCAGTGTTGTACGCAAACATCACAATAGGTAGCACCTCATCCCAGTTGCTGTGCTCAACACTGACGAACATTGCTAACAAGTCAGCCAAGGTCTTATTAAGGCGTTCAGTAAGACCGTTAGTTTGCACATGGTAGATTTGATTGAATCCGTAATTAATGACCTTGGGACACCGTGTTTTAATACAATGTATTCCACAATGAATTTGGCTACTTTGGATGCTTTGGCTGTTATCATGGCTTTTTTAATGGCATAGCATGACAGATCATCAGTACAAACAATAATCCATCTATTGCCACTAGCAGACATTGGCAATTGTCCGAGGAGGTCAATCCCAACACACTGGAAAGCCGTTTTGGCTGGTGGAATTGGTATGAGTTAGCCAGGTGGTTTCTGAGGAACTGCCTTTACCTCTGGCACTTTCGACAGTGTGACACTCCTAAATAAACATGGCCAGAAAAATCTCTTACAGATTCTATCGTATGTCTTAACAAATCCTAGATATCTGGCCTTAGGTGTATGATGGAATTTCTGTAGAACATCTAAGCGCATGTGTTTAGGAATCACTGGTACCCACCTCTTTCCAAATGGTCAAAGGAGTAATGCAGGAGTCGGTTTAATAATGAATAAAAAAAATAGGAGTGCAGGTAAACTACTACAAACAGCATAGTGAATGCCTTATTGTGGCCAAGATAGACATGAAGCCCACGCCTACTACAGTAGTACAAGTTTATATGCCAACTAGCTCTGCAGATGACGAATAAATTGAATAAATGTATGATGAAATAAAAGAAGTTATTCAGATAGTGAAGGGAGATGAAAATTTAATAGTCATGTGTGACTGGAATTCGGTAGTAGGAAAAGGGAGAGAAAGAAACGTAGTAGGTGAATATGGATTGGGGCTAAGAAATGAAAGAGGAAGCTGCCTGGTAGAATTTTGCACAGAGCACAATTTAATCATAGCTAACACTTGGTTCAAGAATCATAAAAGAAGGTTGTATACATGGAAGAAGCCTGGAGATACTGGCAGGTTTCAGATAGATTATATAATGGTAAGACAGAGATTTAGGAACCAGGTTTTAAATTGTAAGGCATTTTCCAGGGGCAGATGTGGACTTTGACCACAATCTATTGGTTATGAACTGTAGATTAAAACTGAAGAAACTACAAAAAGGTGGGAAATTAAGGAGATGGGACCTAGATAAGCTGAAAGAACCAGAGGTTGTACAGAGTTTCAGGGAGAGCATAAGGGAACAATTGACAGGAATGGGGGAAAGAAATACAGTAGAAGAAGAATGGGTAGCTCTGAGGGATGAAGTAGTGAAGGCAGCAGAGGATCAAGTAGGTAAAAAGACGAGGGCTAGTAGAAATCCTTGGGTAACAGAAGAAATATTGAATTTAATTGATGAAAGGAGAAAATATAAAAATGCAGTAAATGAAGCAGCCAAAAAGGAATACAAACGTCTCAAAAATGAGATTGACAGGAAGTGCAAAATGGCTAAGCAGGGATGGCTAGAGGACAAATGTAAGGATGTAGAGGCTTATCTCATTAGGGGTAAGATAGATACTGCCTACAGGAAGATTAAAGAGACGTTTGGAGAGAAGAGAACCACTTGTATGAATATCAAGAGCTCAGATGGAAACTCAGTTCTAAGCAACGAAGGGAAGGCAGAAAGATGGAAGGAGTATATTGAGGGTTTATATAAGGGCGATGTACTTGAGGACAATATTATGGAAATGGAAGAGAATGTAGATGAAGATGAAATGGGAGATACGATACTGCGTGAAGAGTTTGATAGAGCACTGAAAGACCTGAGCCGAAACAAGTACCCGGGAGTAGACAACATTCCATCAGAACTACTGACGGCATTGGGAGAGCCAGTCCTGACAAATCTCTACCATCTGGTGAGCAAGGTGTATCAGACAGGCGAAATACCCTCAGACTTCAAGAAGAATATAATAATTCCAATCCCAAAGAAAGCAGGTGCTGGCAGATGTGAAAATTACCAAACAATCAGTTTAATAAGTCACGGATGCAAAATACTAACGCAAATTCTTTACAGACGAATGGAAAAACTAGTAGAAGCCCACCTCGGGGAAGATCAGTTTGGATTCCGTAGAAATATTGGAACACGTGAGGCAATACTAACCCTACGACTTATCTTAGAAGCTAGATTAAGAAAGGCAAACCTACATTTCTAGAATTTGTAGACTTAGAGAAAGCTTTTGACAATGTTGACTGTAATACTCTCTCTCAGATTCTGAAGGTGGCAGGGGTAAAATACAGGGAGCGAAAGGCTATTTACAATTTGTACAGAAACCAGATGGCAGTTATAAGAGTCGAGGGACATGAAAGGGAAGCAGTTGTTGGGAAGGGAGTGAACAGGTTTGTAGCCTCTCCCTGATGTTATTCAATCTGTATATTGAGCAAGCAGTAAAGGAAACAAAAGAAAATTTTGGAGTAGGTATTAAAGTCCATGGAGAAGAAATAAAAACGTTGAGGTTCGTCGATGACATTGTAATTCTGTCAGAGACAGCAAAGGACTTGGAAGAGCAGTTTAATGGAATGGATAGTGTCTTAAAAGGAGGATATAAGATGAACATCAACAAAAGCAAAACGAGGATAATGGAATGTAGTCGAATTAAGACGGGTGATGCTGAGGGAATTAGATTAGGAAATGAGACACTTAAAGTACTAAAGGAGTTTTGCTATTTTGGGAGGAAAATGACTTATGAAGGTCGAAGTAGAGAGGATATAAAATGTACATGCAATGGCAAATTAAAGCGTTTCTGAAGAAGAGAAATTTGTAAACATCGAGTATACATTTAAGTGTCAGGAAGTCATTTCTGAAAGTATTTTTTTGGCGTGTAGCCATGTATGCCATGTTTGGAAGTGAAACATGGATGATAACTAGTTTGGACAAGAAGAGATTAGAAGCTTTCGAAATGTGGTGCTACAGAAGAATGCTGAAGATTAGATGGGTATATCATATAACTAATGAGGAGGTATTGAATAGGATTGGGAAGAAGGTAAGTCTGTGGCACAACTTGACTAGAAGAAGGGATCGGTTGGTAGGACATGTTCTGAGGCATCAAGAGAATACCAATTTGGTATTGGAGGGCAGTGTGGAGGGTAAAAATCATAGAGGGCGACCAAGAGATGAATACACTAAACAGATACAGAAAGATATAGGTTGCAGTAGGTACTGGGAGATGAAGAAGCTTTGCACAGGGTAGAGTAGCATGGAGAGCTGCATCAAACCAGTCTCAGGACTGAAGACCACAACAACAACAACAACAACAACAAAGTTTTTCTTGCCAAATAATCCATTAACTACCTTAAACTGTCCTTTCATATCTTCTGTTTCATACCCTCTGACTGATTTAAGGTAAGCATAATTTGAGATATCTTGCCATCCTTCTTCTGCTCAGCAGAGAGATCCTGGAGTGCAGCCTTGATGGTCTTGCACTGGGTTTCTTGAGAGACAGTCTTCTTCCACTTTTTTACACTATGGTAATGTCGTACTTTTGAAGAGTTTGTGCCCACCTGGCAGAGTTGTCCTGTTGGATCCTTAAGACCTGTCAACCAATTAAGTGAATGATGGTCTGTATCAACTATGAATGGCCTGCCATGGAGATACTGTTGAAATTTGCACATGGCCCAGATCACAGCAAGACATTCTCTTGCTGTAGCTGAATCATTTCTCTCAGCTTCTGTAAGTGTCTTAGAAGCATAGGCTATAACCTTCTCTTTTGCATCCAAAATTTGCACCAGAACAGTGCCAATCCTGTAGCCACTGACAGCTGTGTGTAGTTCTGTAGGGGCTCTCTAATCATATAGACCAAGTACAGGGTGTCATCAGAGCTTTTCACAGCACATTGAAAGAATCTTGTTGAGCACCACCCCAGATAAATTTAGCATCAGCTCTTAAAAGCTCTTGGAGTGGCCTGGCTTTGATACAAAAGTCTTTGATAAAACGATGGTAATAAGAACATAACCTGAGGAAGCTTCTCACATCTCTAATACTTTTAGGAATAGGAAATTCCGTGACAGATCTTACCTTTTCTGGGTCTGGCCACACACCTTCATTTGACACAAGGTTTCCCAGTATTTATATTTCTTTTGCTCTAAAGAGCCACTTTCTTGATTTAAGTTTCAGTCAGCCTTGTTGGAGACACTTAAGAATGGCCCTCAGTCTTTTTATATGTTCACCAAATGTCTCTGAGAACAATTATAATGTCATCTAAATAACAAAGACACGTTGTCCATTTCAGGTGCCTTAGAAGATTATCTATCATCTGTTCAAAAGTTGCAGGAGCGTTACACAAACCAAACGGCTCTCAGGGGTGATAAATGCAGTTTTCTCATGATTAGCGTCATCTACTTCGATTTGCCAGTATCCCGAGTACATATCCATGGTTGAGAAAAACTTTGCCTCCTTCAGACAATCTAGTGTATTGTCACTTCACTGAAGAGGATTAACGTCCTTTCTAGTTATTTCATTAAGCTACCTGTAATCAACACAAAAGCATCAACTGCCATTCTTCTTCCTGACGAGGGCCACTGGTGACAACCACGGGCTCTGCAAAGGCTGAATGATGTCATTCTTCATAATTTTCTCTATCTCGTCATGTGAATAATTCAACGTTCCATTGCTGACACACAGTATGCTCTCTGGCTTCTTGGTTGATAGTCTCCAGTGCTAATCCGGTGCTTCACCGTTGATTTGTCTGATTTGCCCTTCACCCGTGGATTGAATCATTCAGAGAACTCTTGAAGAATGGCAAGTAGCTTCTTCTGTTGTTTCTTAGTGAGATCTGGTGATAGTCAAGCTAGAAGATCTTGTCTTGTAGTGGTAGCGCTAATTTCGTCCACAGGTTTCTATGACACTCAGCTGCTATTCAATCAATGGCTCTGCGTTTGCTACACACATGCATCTTGGAAGGATCTGTGGTTCTCGGTGACAGTCAACTATCCACAATTCACTGAATCTGTTCTTAAACGAGATGACAGAGGCTGGGATGACCAATTAATTCTTCAGTGGTATGCTTCTCTTACATTCCACTACAAGATCCATAAGCTGATGCATGGCATGACACATGACAGTTACCTTTCTAGCACTGACTGCAGGAATGTTCACTTCATCCAGCACACACAGTCTCCACACACTCAGATGCACATCTTCCTGTTCACAGTATCTCATCTCCTCTAGCATAATCTTTGAGCGACCACAATCTATAATTGCTTGAGAAGCTTTCAAAAAGTCCCATCCTACAATGACATCATGACTACACTCTTGTAAGACGATGAATTCTAAGGGCTGTGTATGACCATTTATACCCACATGAATGGTACATCTTCCTGTAGGTTTTACATATTTCCTATTAGCCACCTTCAGCAGAGATGTTTTGTTGTTGACAAATACAGTTTTCTGCAACTGGTGACAGTACTTCTCTGAAATGTCTGAATATGATGCTCCAGAGTCCACAAGAACTTGGGCTAGTTGGCCACCCATGAGGATATCAACATAGTTTCTTATCATTTTTGTAGTGATTAATGGTCGAGAATTTTTCTCTTCAGCAGCCTCACCTCCAAGGAAGGTCGCACCCTTTAGTTTTCCAGGGTGCGGCAGCTAGGTGATTGGCTGGAGCTTCTAAATGGTGATGGAGACCTCGATCAGCATGTTGGGGAGCGTCCTCTCCAGCAGCTAGTTTGCGATGATGGTGACCTACGTCATCCTGCACCTACATCTTCTTGTTCATCTTCGTTGTCCCAGAGATGGTGTGGGAAAGATTGGTCTGCTGTCTTCTGGCATGGGCGTCATAAATATCCGCTACCTTTCTTGACAATAGCACACCACATGTCCCGGTCGTCCACAGTGGAAACATACTGGTTGGTTATCCTGGTCCTCCAGACAGCAGTCTTCCTTGGTGCCCAAACAGGTTCCTCATGTGGCATTGTAGGGACATAACTCCACCTGGGCCCCGACTTTCTCACCATTTAAAGGGTAATGAAGGATGAGAGATTGGGTTCAATGTCTGTTCTACTTCCTTCCTTATAACCTCTTGAAGTGTCTCAGTGTTTTGCTCGCTGTGCAACCCAAGTGCCTTCTGAACTTACTCTATCACTATCTGACGAAGAACAATTGTGAAATCAGTTGCTTCTCCATCACAGACATCGATATGATGTTTGGAAGCCGTTCAAACTTCTTGTGTGTAATTCTTTTTTGATGCATTGTCTCGATATACTGGCACCATTCTATGAAGTCGTCTGCTGTCGAAATCTCCTTCAGAAGTAGTCCTCAGCAACAGCCTTCATGAGATGTGCAACCTTATCTTCCCCCTTCATTCTAGGATTCACTATTTTATACAGCTCCAAGACATCTCGAATGAAGGATGCTGTAGTTTCTTCTGGACACTGAGCCCTGCACTTCTGTCATTGTGTCTCACCGAAATACTTGCACAGTTCCCCTGGAATACTTCCCAGTTAGTGGACTTCTCCTCGTTGTTCTCATACCATTGCTTGGTAGTGCCCTCGAAGTAGAAAAATATGTTAGCTAAAAACACGTGGTCATCCCATTTGTTAAATTTGGCTATATACTCACATACCTTCAGCCACTTGTTTGGATCTTGGCCATTGTCACCAGAGAAACCGGAAGAATGCATGGTGGCACACAGTGGCTGTCATCGCAACGTCCTCTTCTTCTTCTGTCTCTGATAGATTGCGATCTGTTGAATATGGCTCGAACTCGGGTTTCTTGCCACGTAAATGGTGGCTCTGCCGTGGCCTGATGGGAGCCACTGAGTAATTGATGATGTGGGCTTTCACAAGCTCCAATACCCAGTGTCTCCACCAGAATAATGTCACATAGAAAAAGATGTAATTAGATGAATGACAAACATTAACTTCACTTAAAAAAAAAGATTTATTCAGCACTTGCACATACAAGAGTGCATAGCAAACTGCCTCCGATCAGAACACATACAGTATATATAATGTTACAGAATATGCCAGTACAATGATTCTTGACATTTGTGGGTACTTCTAGAATGCACTCAAACCAAATATACAAATTAAAATTGTACAGTCTAGGTGAGTTATGAACCCACGACCCTCCATGTAGCAGTTTAGTATCATAACCACTACACCATGGAGCTACTCCGCTTCTTCTGTGGAAATATTCCAGCTGTTTTTCTAAAAGAATTTCGTATGATTTTTTACACAAAATGTATTATATTTTGGGCTAAAATCTGTAAAAACTAATTACTTTATTTTCTTTACTGCAATGAACATGTACTAGCTCTGAATCTACAGTTGAAATTAATTTCTTTTAGAAACATTTGCAGTTATGAAATATTTGGGCACACTTATAATTTACTTAATTTGGCACTATTTATTATGATAATTTCTGTATTGATTTATAAAATGATAACATACATTAACAGATATTCATTTGTCAATAATTTTTTTTAACTCTTTGGAATATTGTTAGTACCATAGAGTGAAGGAGTAGATACTTTCAAAATTTTCAGCTTCAAGAATCAGCCCCTAGATGTGAAGAACTGGAGCCAACTACAAGAAAAGAAAATAAGTAATAAGTTTATTGTAAATCTTACTGGTCTCAAAGTTTGTTAAAAGAGGTAGCCATAAAGACTCTGACATACAACAAATGCTGTGAGTGGAGGGGTAGATTACAAACCTCACTCATGATGGAAATATATTTGATCTAATGATAGCAAATAGGCGTGACCTCTTTGAGGATATCCACATTGAAACAGGTATCAGTGAGCATGAGATGGTTGTGACAACAATGATTACCAAAGTATGTAGGACAGCTAAAACAAATAGAAAGATATAGATGTTCAGTAAACTAGATAAAAATCAGAAATGTCATACCTCAGTGAGAACCTGAAGCATTGAGCACAGGGCAGGAGCATGTAGAGGAGTTTACAATGGCAGGGACCCTCCATGGTATATATCACTGTAAAGAAACTTCTTCAGACACAGAGGTTACTGTATAACAGGTGTAAAACAAAGTGTAGGAAAACACACACACACACACACACACACACACACAGAGAGAGAGAGAGAGAGAGAGAGAGAGAGAGAGAGAGAGAGTACTGTAGCAGAATACTGTCACAAATGATATTTCACAAATCCCAAAGAAATTTTGGTCATATCTAAAGGCTGTTACTGGCACAAAAGTTAGTGTCCAGTAGCTAGCAAGTGAGACATGGATTGAAATTGAGGGTAGCAAAGCAGGAGCTGAAATGCCTAACTACATTTTCAAATGTTCCTTTACAAAGGAAAATCCAGGGGAAATGCTTCAATTTAATCCTCATACCACCAAAAATATGACTGAAATAAATATGTCAGTGGTTTTGAGACAGAGATGAGTTCATTAAAACTGAACAAAGCTCCAGTGCCCAATGGAATCCCTATCAGATTCGATACTGTGGCTGCATTAGCCCCTCTTCTAACCGTATTCTAATGTAGATCCCTTGAACACTGTAAAGAAACTTCTTCAGACACAGAGGTTACTGCATAACAGGTGTAAAACAAAGTGTAGGAACACACACACACACACACACACACACACACACATATACAGAGAGAGAGAGAGAGAGAGAGAGAGAGAGAGAGAGAGAGAGAGAGAGAGACCAGGATACAGGTTGGCTGACAGCTTTTCTAGGAGCTCTTTGCGGTGTGAGGGAGTAGCCATGTATGTGTAAAACGGTATCCCATTTGAGTCAATTAATGTTTCAAAGTACTGCACTGGAAAGGTGTTTGAATGTTGTGCAGGTGTGGTTAAATTTAGTGGAGCTAAACTTCTTACTGTTGTTATTTATAGATCCCCAGACTCCGATTTCACAACATTTTTGCTAAAGCTAGAGGAGGTTCTTGGTTCACTTTATAGGAAATACAAAAAGTTAGTTATATGTGGTGAATTCAATATTAATTGTATAAGTGATTGTGCAAGGAAAAGGATGCTGGTAGACCTCCTTAATTCATATAATCTTATGCAAACCGTATTCTTTCCAACGAGAGTGCAAGTAAACAGTAGAACAATCATAAACAACATTTTTGTTCATTCCTCATTACTAGAAGGGCATTCTTTTAGCAAAAAGGTGAATGGCCTTTCAGATCATGATGCACAAATTTTAAGTCTAAAAGATTTTCGTGCTGCAACACATGTTAAATATAGTTACCAACTTTTTAGGAAAGCTGATCCAGTTGCTGTAGAGACTATTGTAAACCTTAACAAGGAACAAGAGTGGCGAGATGTTGATAGTGCTGATACAGTAGACGATAAATATAATGCTTTCCTCAAGACTTTTCTTGTGCTCTATGAAAGTTGCTTTCCATTAGAACATGCAAAACAGGGTACTAGCACAAACATGCAGCCTGGGTGGCTGACTAAAGGAATAAGAATATCTTGTAGAACAAAGTGGCAATTATATCAAAACATTAGAAACAGTCACAATCTAAATGCAGCAGCCCATTACAAACAGTAATGTAAGGTGCTTAAAAAGATATTTGCCACTTATTGTCAAAAGTGTGATCATATGGGGTATCAAGTGAAATTTGTGACTGGACCTGAGGACTTCTTGGTAGGGAGGATGCAGCATTTTATCATGGATGGACAATAATCATCAACTGTAGAAGTAACTTTGGCTGTGCCCCAGGGAATTGTGTTGGGACCTTTGTTATTCATGTTGTATATTAATGATCTTGGAGACATTGTTATAAGTAACCTCAGAATTTTTGCAGATGATGCACTTATTTGTAATAAGATTTCAAAGTGGTGTAAAAATTGGCAACTCATATTAAATGTTCAAAAATGTATAATTGTGCATTTCACAAAATGAAAGAACACAGTATCCTATGACTATACTATCAAAGAGTCATTGCTGGAATTGGCCATCTCATAAAAATACCTGGGTGTGACACTTTGTAGGGATGTGAAATGGAATGATCACACAGGCTCAGTTGTGAGTAAGGCAGGTGCTAGACTTAGTTTATTGGTAGACTGCTGGGGAAGTGCATTCAGTCTACAAAGGAGATTGCTTACATATCACTTGTGTGACCTGTTCTACAGTATTGCTCAAGTGTGTGGGACCCACGCCAAAGAGAACTAATGGGGGATATTGAATGTATACAGAGAAGGGCAGCACAAATGGTCACTGTGTGTCACAGAAATACTCAAGAAACTGAACTGACAGACACCTGAAGATTTAGATAAAGTACCCTGAGAAAGTCTACTGACAAAGTTTCAAGAACCAATGATGACTCAAGGAATATAATCTAATCCCAATGTATTGCTAACATAGGGAGATCCTGAGGATAAGATTAGAATAAGTGCATCACACACAGAGGCAGTAAAAATCATTCTTCCTCCATATGTGAATGGAATGGGAAGAAGTCATGATATGGTACAATGGGACTACCCTCTGCCGTGCACCTCACAGTAGTTTGCAGTGTAGAGATGTAGATGTAGATGCAAAATAGATGTAAAGATGTTTGATATGACATGCAGCTAGCAAACTTGTGTATGATTATTTGAAAAAGTTTTCATAGCTATGGTATTTATTCCTACCCTGCTTGTTCCAGATATTTGTTTCAACTGATGACAGAAGCAAAAATGAGTACTCAACATTGTTTTAATTCCACAATATGTATTCAGTCCATTCAGTGGATTGGATGTTGCATCATACTTGTCCATTAAATGTGTTACATAATCGTAGAAGTGTACAGAACAATGTGAGCTGAACATATAAACTGGTACTGCAGTTCATGCTCATGACTGTGTATAAATGCACTGATACGTATCTGCTCTCAAGTAAACTTGTGACTGATGTCTGAAATATTACTGTATCTCATTGCTACCTATCAGAAACCACCCAGAGAGCATTAAAGATAAACACCAGTCCTAATTGCCCAATTGTAAAGAGACCTGTTTCCAAATTACATACAAAAGCAACCACTATTTCAGTATACATATAATTCGAAAATGATGCTTTGCTGATTAACATTGTTCTTATGTGAAAAACACAATATAAACGTGAAATTAATACTGTAACTAATCGAAAGAAATGTAGCACATGATCAGGATGTACCAGTAAACCTACCATTATAAAATTACTACAGCAAATTAAATAGAACATATAAATAAAGCATGTTAATTGAATCTACAATATATGTTAGCACTAAAATTCAGTCACAAGTTGATTTGTTATAAACAAATTTAGAAATGTAATTGTTACCTGTAACATAATTAGTCAGAAAATGTTATATTAACTCGTAACTAAGTTGAAAATAGTTTCACCTTGTTCAGCACTGAGACTGTAAATTTTTAGCAATGTGTATCTCATATTCAGTTTAACTTTTAATTGTGATTTTATATAAAATTGTAATTTTGATTGTAGGTCATTGTTAACAAAAGTATAAATAGAGGTCATGCTGCAGGCACCTTTGGGCACTCGTTTTTTGGCTAGGGTTGCGAGAAAATGTATTGTAGGCTCACTTGTTTGTTGATTGTTGTGAACTCTGTGTTGTTTGATGTAAACATTGGGTACATGTGATGTAACCGCTACATTTCACCAGGCTCAGACACCAGAGTCCTGGAAATATATTGGTATTAAAACTGCACTGTATTTTGGAATTTATTTGGGAGTCTTCTGCAATCCTTTTCATAGGCAGCACAGCGATGAGACATGAATCCAGGAATTTTACAAAACGCCGATAACTAAACAACTCTCAATGTTGGTAGAACTGACGGGAAGACAACAGCGCATCGACTGGGCATTTTACTCAAAACATCTGCAACGCGGAAGTGGGAAAATATAAACATCTCATGTCCTTTAGTTTGATGATGTTTTACACTATAACTGTACTGATTATACGTTACAAATTTTAGAATTGTTTTGAAGTGTGGCAGGCTCATTTAGCTATCACATCATGGTGCTTGTTGCTTTTTCATGAAGTATGTGTTCGTATGCAGTTCACAATAGTGACAAATCCAAATTAATGGAAGTGTAATGCAAAATGCTAAGGTATCCATTTTGGGAAACATTTACGTAACAAATCTCAACATTTGCTTTGTTCCTCACATTGCAAATGTTTGAACATTATGGAGAAGAAAACTAGTAATTTTCAATGGAGAATCTGAAATCACTGTTACAAAAAACTCAAACTTTGCTTTGTTCCTCACTTTGCAAATGTGTAAACGTAATCTATATGAAAACTAGTGACTGATTTCATGTTTACAGACAATTTTCAAAGGATAATCTGAAATCACTGTTAAATGTAAGACTTCATTTAGTTTTGGTTCGCTGCAAAGTATAAAAGTACCGCATTCACAAATATAAGCTTCCCTAATACTGATTTGTAATACTGTATTTATCTGGAACAGCTGTCATGTATATTCTCTCACGATGAAGATACAGTGTCAAATACTCAGATGAAGGAGCATAGTTCAGCTTTCAAAAGCTTTGCAATCATCTGTAACCAGATATTTCACAGCTTAGATGGTGGGTATACCAGGCTAAAATCTATATAATAAAAAAGAGATTAGCTTATTCTTCTCAAAGTAGCTTCATAGCTGTGTTTTAATGCAGTGTTCTATGACATGAGACATTTTGGGAATGACAGATATTGGCCAGTAACTGTCAGGATTGTTTTTATCTCCCTTCTTATAAATTGGGACAGTTGTGGATTTGAAGACATTACAGATTTTTACCAGCTTGAAATGTGAAATTTATAAGGTAAGTCAGAGGAGACCAATTATATGTGTAGGACCTAATTTGAAAAGCAAACCATAATTCCACTTCAGGAGTTACCTAGCTTGGACAGAATTTGGTATACAATGTGGAAACTAATCTGAGTCCACTTGAAAGTAATATATCAAATCAGGTTGGCCTAAATTGTCCAAAGTACCTTCAGAATTATTTTCATCTACTTACAAAATTATTTTACACCTTAGTCAAGATCAGAATCATTTGCTTGGTTCTGTTTTTCTCTGCTGTGAATCTCACTACCTTCCAGACCACTTTACATTTGCTGTAAGACTTTTAAATGAAGATAATATTGACTCCCTTTGCTATTTTCATTTACATCTTGTAAAACTCTTTTTTGATGCCCTATAACTCTGCTCCATAACAAGATCACCAACTTTTGTCATGGAGCAAAGACAATTTGTGTACCAGTGTAGTTTATTCAGTGTGTTTGGTACAAAATCACTGTTGACCCTGTTAAAGTCACACAGACTTTGCTCTTGGATTCAAAATAACGTGTTCCTCAAATGTATGGGATCTGCTTTTAACAGTCTGAGATTCAAAACATAGAACATTTGCTGTACACTATAATTAACACTTTCAGTAGTCATCCATAAGGCTAGATGATCTGGTAACATTAGATCTGTTACACCACACTCTAATTAATTTTTTATGGAGTGGTATTTCTACACATATCAAAAAAAGTTTTGCATCACCCCAGTTCCCAGAACTCCTGAAGACAGACATTGACTGTGGATATTGTATTGCAGAAACAGTCCCTTTCACTGTACTGAGATGTCACTAAGCCCGCCAAAAGATGTAAACAACCATGAATCATGAATGAGCAGCACCTGTTAGATGGAGGGGTCCGACAGCCGATCAGTTCCAGTCATTCCACCAGGAAGGAGGTACAAGGCTCATTTTGTCTGTAGTTCAACCAAGCCTAGATGGCCAATACCATGGTTCGATCACATCCACATTGTTACTTTGTGCCAGGAAGGGCTCTCAACAAGGGAAGTGTCCAGGCGTCTCAGGGTGAACCAAAGCGATGTTGTTCAGACATGGAGGAAATACAGAGAGACAGGAACTGCCAATGACATGTCTCGCTCAGGCCGCCCAAGGGTTACTACTGCAATGGATGACTGCTGCCTATGGATTATGGCTCAGAGGAACCCTAACAGCAATGCCACCATGTTGAATAATGCTTTTTGTGCTGCCACAGGATGTTGTGTTACAACTCAAACTGTGTGCAATACGCTGCATGATGCACAACTTCACTCCCGACGTCCATGGCGAGGTCCATTTTTGCAACCACGCAGTGCGGTACAGATGGGCCCAACAACATGCTGAATTGACTTCTCAAGACTGGCATCACATTCACTTCACTGATGAGCCACATACGCCTTCAACCAGGTAATTGTCGGAGATGTGTTTGGAGGCAAACTGGTCAGGCTGAATGCCTTAGACACAATGTCCAGTGAGTGCAGCAAGGTGGAGGTACCCTGCTGTCCTGGGGGGGCATTATGTGGGGCAAACGTACACTGCCGGTGGTCATGGAGTGCACCGTAATGGCTGTATGATACGTGAATGCCACTGCTGATAGTGCAGCCATATCAGCAGCATATTGGTGAGGCATTCTTCATCATGGATGACAATTTGTGCACTCATCACGCACATCTTATGAATGACTTCCTTCAGGATAACGACATCGCTCGACTTAAGTGGCCAAGCATGTTCTCCAGACTTGAACCCTATCAGACCTGCCTGGGATAGACTGAAAAGAGCTTTTTATGGATGACGTGATCCATCAACCACTCTGAGGGATCTATGCCGAATCACCATTGAGGAGTGGGACAATCTGGACCAACAGTGCCTTGATGATCTTGTGAATAGTATGCCATGACGAATATAGGCATGCATCAATGCAAGAGGATGTGCTACTGGGTATTTGTGGTATTGGCGTGTACAGCAATCTGGACCACCACCTTTGAAGGTCTCGCTGTATGGTAGTATAACATGCAATGTGTGATTTTAAATATGAGGGATAAAAAGGGTGGAAATAATGTTTATGCTGATCTCTATTTCAATTTTCTATACAGGTTCCAGAACTCTCGGAAGTGAGGTGATGCAAAACTTTGTTTGATGTGTGTATTTTACAAGCATGCATTTTGTCTTGTAGGATGTTCATTAATAAAATACAAATTGACAGCTCACAAACAGTTCAAACAACAGGCCACACTTTGTTTTACAGCTAATCTTGAGATTAATGTCCCCAATAAACACAAGCTTGAGGTTTACATATTTAATCCTCAGATAATGAGATCCTCAACATGTTCAGTAAATGTAGTAACATCAGTTTGTGGATTACAGTAGACAGAGACCGGTATTAGCTTAATACTAGAAAAAAGGTACAGTTTAATTTGAAAAACTGCGTCTTGAGAAAACATTTTAACGTTTCATGTGTCATAGCTAATGTTAAGCAATTTATTTACAAAAAGAGCTACTCCTCCATGGCTAATTTTAGTCCTAAAAAAAGTACTTGCTAGGACATATCCTTCAGGATGCAATTTTTGTTCAGCCTGCATCTAATATGAGAATGATCTGTGGATGGTTGCACTTACAAATGGAACTAGTCTAGTTATCATATTTTAATTTGTATGCATATACGTGAGCCAGGCAGTTAAGATTTTAAAAACTTTTAACATTCTGTTATACGTTGTACACCTTATCATAACCACATTCTGTACAACATCTTGGGATACAGTTTTATCCTGATAATGAATCAAGAATTGCAAAGAGTTGTCTTTGCTAGGAGATTGTGTTACTGAATAGATCCTTAAGGCAAATGAATCATGTAAGGGTGTAAAACAGAGTACCAATAAGTGCTGTATTGTGAGGTGTCACAGGAACAGAAATGGTGATGTCAACAGTTGGTTGTAAGTATCCAGTGAGAGGGCAGCAGTGCATTTAAGTAACTCTGTAAATACTGCTGTAAATATAACCACAGATTGTTGAATGTATTCAGAAAAACTGTGGCTGTAATCAAAAAGTGTTGCCAAAATATTTACCACACGAATGTGTCCTGTGAGAAGCAGGCAAGATCTCTACTGGAACTGCTCACTAAGGTAATTTTTTTTCTCACTCTGATCATAGTATCATTGCCAACCTACGTGTTGCACAGGAAAAGAGCCCTGCCTGGCATTGCTCCTACTCTGGATTGTAGCTAGTAAACCTACACTGTAATGTTGGGCTGCTGATCCAACCAAATTTGCATCTGATGCTAGATAACTATCATTCTGAATGGTTTTTAAGAACATTCTAATACTGTCCCCAGCTTGTGACCAGGCATGCAAGTTGTTGAAATCTAAGGTGAGTCTGCCCCTTCTTTGATCACTTTTCCATTGGAGCAGCGCCTTTTGTAATAGTGATGGATGTGTCTCATTTTTACCTTGGCTCCATCCTTGTATGCAGATGGTTTTGAACACGAAATTTCATATGTCTCTAAATCCTTAAATTTAGTACAACAGTGTTATTTTCAGACACAGAAAAGACTTTGCCAATCTTGAATGCTCTAAAACAATTTCAAACAATGGAAAATCCAGAATGGAATGTAATAATATTGTAAGAAGGAAAGTTACTACTCACCATATAGCAGAGATGCTGAGTTGCAGATAGGCACAACAAAAAGATTTTCACACTTAAAGCTTTTGGCCAATGGCATTGGTCAACAATACACACACACACACACACACACACAACTCGTTCTGCCTATCTGCAACTCAGCATCTCTGCTATGTGGCGAGTAGCAACTTTCCTTCTCATAATACTAAAACAATTTCATGTTTTTCTGAAAGAGTCTATGTTTCACCTTATAACAGATCACAAACCCCTGGAGTCTCTTTTTACCCCTTTGGTGACCTAGCTGGACAAAGCCACACTTTGTTTACAGTGGTGGGCTCTTTCCCTTTCATGATGTATGAGATGAATTTTCAATCTATGGCACAACATGAAAATGCCTTATCACGTTTGCCAATAGGTCAGGACTCAGAGTCTGATAAAGAAGAATTACTTTGTTTTCATTTAGATGTGGAAGTTCAAATGTTGTTGATAGTTTGCCTATTATTAATACTAAAACTGCAGCTGCAGATCCTGTTTTAAGTAAAGGTATTGCTTTCGAGCAGCATGTCTGGCCAGACATACCCTGGATCGCACTCCTGGTCCTTTAAGAAATTATATTGCATTACAAAACTGTCTGTTTGTTTGGGATGGAGTGCTGCTGTTAACTACAGAGGACACTGCTCCTCATGTTGTAGCCACATCTGCTCTTTGGCACGAGGTTATGTATTTATTTCATGTGAATCATTGGGATGCGTCACACACAAACAAAAGTCCTAGCACGAAGGCATATTTTTTGGTAGGCATTGACGGGGAAATAGTGTAAGCTGTTGCAGCCTGTCCATAGCATGCCAGTCATCAGGTGCTTGCAGTACTTATTTGGCACTGTGACTGGATCCACATCAGCCTTGGGAATGAATTCATGTAGATTTTGTGGGATGTTTTATGAATTTCTATTGATTTGTGCTTATTCCAATTTTTGTATGTGGTGCGTTGTCTGTCTACTTCTGTGGCAGCAACAATTTCTGCTTTGTCAAAACTTTTTGTAATGGAAGGTCTTCCATATATGTTAGTTATGGACTATGATGTCCAGTTCACGTCTCAGGAACTTGAAAACTTTTGTGAAGAAAGTGGTGTTGGCCACGCCTTGGCTCCTTCTTTTCACCCTCAATTGAATGAGGAAGCAGAATGAATAGTATGAACATTTATGACTCAGATGAAAATATTTGTTTTTGATGTGTGACGGGAAGTAGTTCTTGACCACTCTCTTACACCTGTTGGTGATAAGAGACAAGCAGAGTTGTTGCAGGCTTGTCATCCCTGGACTCTGCTATATCTGCTTTGTCCAATGCCAAGCCATCCTCTGGCACTGGCCTTGCAATGCTTCAGGCCTGGCACAGCTGTTTGGACTCATGAACTTAGCTACTGGTCAAAATGGGTCCCAGCAGTAATCGAGACTACCTAGAACTGATGCCTCTGCTTCATCCACATGGCTGAGGGAGAGTGTCATGACGCATCAACTAACTATAACCTTGCATGGGCGGCTGTGCATCAGGTGTGCCTCTGCTGCCACTGCCTCCTCCATCTGCCAGCAGTCTCTGACATTGCAGCTGGCACCCTCACCTTCTCTGCTGCTGCTAATGTTTTCACTCCTGTCTCCTCTGCTGTGGGTGCCCCTTTCAGTTGTCACAGGCCTCGGCAGACTCCGGCTCCAGTGCTGTCGCAGCTGATGCCTCCGCTGCTGCTGCTGCTGCCTCCATCGCTGCTTGTTCTGCCATCTCCACTGTTAACTCCTTTGCTAGCATTGGACTTCGATGTGGAAATGGATGCTGCATTAGCACTGCCTGTCCTACCACATGGCCTCTCACAGGGGCGAGTGCCTCTCTACACTTGCAACACTTCAACCCTAGCACTTGTGGCAGCGTGTCATGTGACTCAACAACATACGTTAACCACAGAAGAAATGGAGGTGAGCACAGTGCACACTTCTTTGCAAAGGAAGAGGAGTGCTGTAACTACCAATTTTGGGTGTGCACGCAGTTTGAACATGAAGTTTGTGCTTGATTTGGCCGCTAGAGGCCATGTGGCCTGCTAATACGGCAGTAGCTGCTTGTGCAGCCTGCAGCCTCTCTTGGAACTAATGAATACAAAGGCCAGAGCATAAGGCTCTGCCGGCCACTTGTGTTTATTTGTTAGTTTTCTTTTAGGGTGCAAAAACAACTAAGGTCATACATGCCCAGCGAGTACCAACGAACACTTAGACTAAAAAGTAGTTAAAAGTGACTGGTGGCTGCACATTAAGCCAATCAACAGAATGAAAGACAGCTAAAAACATAGACATTCACTTGGAGAAAGGTCCATAAGATACACAATAGAGACAACACAGGCCCTGAACTGAAGATTAAATGCCCTTTACCAAACTGCTACGATGGATGAAACGTAAAACATGGTCAACAGCCCTCATGTTGTTTGCTAAAATGGCTGATAATTCAAACAGAAAACATAAATTACAATGTAAGTGGTTAAAAGAAGGGCATTCAGTCAGGAAATGGTGAACTGTCAAAGGCTGATGAAAATGAGCACAAAGTAGTGGAGGATCACCACTTAAGAGATAGTGATGGCTAAAACAACAGCACTCACTATGAAACCTAGAAAAATAATCTCCTTGTAGCGAGAGGGCTGAGATGAGGCAGGCCAAGCTGCTGGAAGAGGTTTAATTTCCCCGGAACTTGTATATACCAACAAATTCTGCTTTCCACTGAATCTCTTTGAAACTTTTCAACCAGGGATAAATAAATGGGAGGATTGGGTCAATTGAACTCCAAATATGTTCTTGTAGCAATAATGATATTGTTCTTCTCTATATCAATATAAGATCTAAAAACAAAGATGATGTGACTTACCAAACGAAAGCACTGGCAGGTCGATAGACACACAAACAAACACAAACATACACACAGAATTCAAGCTTTTGCAACCAATAGTTGCTTCATCAGGTCTATCGACCTACCAGCGCTTTCGTTTGGTAAGTCACATCATCTTTGTCTTTAGATATAGATATATTTTTCCCACATGGAATGTTTCCCTCTATTATATTCAATATAAGATCTCTTTAAGGTAAACTTTAAGGACAATGGTAATGTGTTCGCCTTGGCTCATGCTAGCTACTGCAAGATAACCATTACACTTGGTAGGGTATCAATATACAGAAAAAAGCAATCTAAAATTACGTCTTTGTCATAGATTTCAATAAAATATAACTTGAAGATATACAAACGCTAGTTTGAGATAAACTGAAACAATAAGAAATTGTAAGAAAGTCCTTACAGAAAAATTTACAACATTGTTATCTGTTATCTAAGTATAAACCACGTAAATATTCTAACTTTGTTGGTTTTCTACTCTTATGTATATAAATGTCTTTGGTAGCTTGTGCATCAGTTTTGCTAATTATTTTAAGCAAGTAATTACACAGTTGTACTCGTGAGGTTAAATGCACCCTGTTTCAATCCTACCACCAAGGAAAAATTCCTGGGAATTCCAGGAATGAACTTGGGTCCCCAGTATCTCCATCAGACATGCTGACCAATCAGCTGTGAAAGCAGACTACTGTATCACTCAAAAGGTCATTATGCCAGATGCAATGTTCACAGATGCCACCTTGAAAAACTTAAGGAGTATCAGAGAACATCATTATATGGTTTAAAATAGAAAATTCAGTTTCCAGTTCCACAGAAAGATGAGATACAGGAAGAAATATTTCTGAAAGTAACACAAAAAATATGAGACTATTTTCCTAGCTGATAGTTCACACATGCTACAGGATAAGACATGTGCAGCTGTCACTCTAAATGTCACTGTAACGTTACTCACAAACAGCATCATAGCAGCAAATGCTGTATTCAACAGCTAAACAAACTTACAGAATATAATGAAATAATAAGCAACCAGTTCCATAAAAGAAATTTAATTTCTTTATTGGTTTTGGGCACTTAGTAGCTTCTTCAGAAGGTTATATGTATTACATTATTTGCAAGTGTCAATAATAAAAAGCATATAGAAAAACGCCAAGGTCCTAAAAAATATGTAGGAGCAATAAGTAACACAACACTAAATCCATTAATACAGTAAGAGATCTTATATGCCTACATGTAGTTTGCAATGTCTTCATACTCTTTCTGTTCGTGCAGACACTGTGAACTACATGTAGGCATCATAGAGCACTTATTGTATTAATGGATTGAGTATTGTATTACTTATTGCTACTGTATACTTTTTAGAACTATGGCATTATCCTGTATGCACCTTATTTGTGACGCTCGCAAATAATGCGATAGGTATAACCTTCTGAGGAAGGGCACTAAGTGCCCAAAACCAGTGAAAAAATTAAATTTCTTTTATGCAATTGACTGATTATTATTTCGTTATACGAGGGTGAATCAAATGAAAACCTTAAATTTAAAAAAAAAAATATTATTTATTGTGCAGAAGTGGTACAAAGCTAAATCACTTTTCAACATAATCTCCCCCACGCTCAATGCACATCATACAGCACTTACAAAGTGCATAAATTCCTTTAGAAAAAAATTCTTTTGGTAGTCCGTGCGACTGCTCATGGTGTATCTCTTCATCAGAACGGAACTTCTTTTCTCTCATTGCATCTTTGAGTGGTCCAAAAATATGGAAATCACTTGGGGCAAGGTCTGGTGAGTATGATGTATGAGAAAGACACTCAAAATCCAGATCTGTGATTGTTGCAAGTGTTGTATGAGCAGTATGGGGCCTTGCATTGTCATGTTGCAAAAGGACACCTGATAGCAATCCACATCACTTTGATTTGATTGTAGGCCGCAGATGATTTTTTAGGATATCTGCGTATGATACACTAGTGACAGTGGTCCCTCAAGGCATGTAGTGCTCCACAATGATGCCTTTTTCATCCCAAAAGAGAGTCAGCATAACCTTCCCTGCTGATGGTTCTGTTTGAAACTTCTTTGGCTTTGGTGATGAGGAATGGCGCCATTCCTTGCTTGCACTCTTTGTCCCCAGTTGCTGTAAGTGAACCCAGGTTTCATTCCCAGTAACAATTCTTGCAAGGAAGTCATCACCTCATTCAAAGTGCCAAAGAAGTTCTTCACAAGCATCAACACATTGTTCTTTCATTTCAGGAGTCAGCTGCTGTGGCACCCATCTTGCAGACACTTTGTGAAACTGGAGCACATCATGCACAATGTGGTGTTCTGACCCATGACTTATCTGTGAACATACTGCAATGTCATTCAGTGTCATTCAGTGGTTTTCCTTCACTATGGCTTCAACTGCTGCATTGTTCTGTGGAGTCACAACTTGTTGTGCCTGGACGAGGACCATCTTCCACTGAAGTCACACCATTTGCGAACTTCCTACTCCATTTGTAGAATTGCTGGTGTGACAAATATGCATCACCGTACTGAACCTTCATTCATCAATAAATTTATATAGGTTTCACACCTTCACTATGCAAAAACTGAATAACAGAACGCTGTTCTTCCCTGGTGCAAGTCGCAAGTGGCGCTGCCATCTTTATACTGATACTGCAACGGTATGTGTTTATTTGCACTATGCTGCCACCTAGACTCCATTCTGCATGCTGTTTGTAACACGCTTACCAACTTATAGGATAACGGTGTGAAATTTCGAATTTTTATTACAAATTTAAGGTTTTCATTTGATTCACCTTCATATATGACTACAGTTGCTGAGGATGGATAAAATACTAAACTTACAGTAGTGTTAAATGTCCTGATTGAGTCAAAAAAGGAATGAGAACAAGGATATGTGTACCTTTGCTACTCACTATATAGTTGGGATCCTGAGTCAGAGACAGGTAAAAAAAAGAGGACTGTCAAACAAAGCTTTTGGCCAAACAGGCCTTCATCAGAATAGACAACATACATACAGACAGACAGACACACAAACACACACAAACACACACACACACACACACACACACACACACACACACACACACAAATACACACACGACTACAATCTCCAGCTGCCAAGGCCATGTATATAAATATGAGCAAATTGTACAGGCCTACAATTAAAAATGGTAAAGCAAGTACTTTAAACTCTGAGAAAGTAATTGCAAAATAGTCTAGAATCCCACTAACAGACATTAATTGCAATCAAGAAAGTAATTGTCACAGTTGACTTATAACATCTATGAATATTTGGTCGGTTGTGTTAATCTCTGTATTTCTGATGATAATGTGACACTAACAACTACAGGAGAAAATATATCTCAGCAAGGATAAAAAAAGAACATTCAATATGGGTTTTATGCTTTGACTAGTGACATATGAAAATGTGACATACTTTGTAAATAGTATGGCGACTATAATGTGATGTTATTTTTTTATGTGAAATGAGTTAATCTACACATTAGTCTGTCACCACAGCCAAGTTTTTTTAGTATCAAATTTGTTGGCTTAAGCAACTCACAACCAAAATGTCACCTTCCAACCTAACCTATGCCATGGGCTGAGATACAGACCAATGTGTTCCCACAACCACTGTTTTTTGCCTTCGGCAATTAGCAACAAAACTGTAAATATATGCAACACAAGATGATGTGGCAACTGCCATTATCATTATGACAGTGGCCAGAGCCAGTGACTTGTACTGAAATTTCTCCTGACTCTCAGAAATGACAGAAAAAAGGCTAGACACTAGTCACTAATGTCAGGCTAGCAAAATAAGCATTAACCACCAAACAAAAACAGAACAAATTAGCTTTAATGGGACAAACACACACACACACACACACATATTATCTGGATGGCCAACTTTCCTGTGTAGTGTCTTTACTAAATAAATTATGAAACTACGAGGAAACAGTTGCTACTCTAACCTTTCTTTACTCCTAACTGCAGCACACAACTTCATCACTGGAAAATTACTCAAGTGCTAAGTGTGTTTTCAGATGGTGAAAGATATCAAACGCATATTAAGGTTAAGACTTGTGAAGCCTTGTGGAAACAGCTCAGCTCACCTAATGTCAGGATCAATTTGAAAATACAGAGTTATTACCTTAAAATTGTACAGCAAATACTGCAGAAATGAAAGTGCTACTGATGTGCAGTTTTCAGACAAGGGATTGGTAGCCAGGGGCTTGTATTGTTAGCCAATCATCAGAGAACATGTATTTTTTGTGCAAACATACAGTTTTTAAATGCAACCATACTTACTGACATTAAGAAGCTAAAGGTAGAGTACATCAGGAAGTCAGTAATGTTTGCTTGTTACAGGATTCTAGTGCAAGTTGTTTATGAGATATTGTGTTTTAAAAAGATTTCACACAGATGCTCGTACAATATCTGTGGTAATGTACACAAATGAAAAACACTAGTGCATACACTAGTTATGTGGATTCTAGTCAGTAACAAGACAACTGACCATGGTAGGCTGTATTCAAAATGACCACTGGCAGTGGCAATTCATGCTTCGAGTTTGTTACAGAATGACTGTTTGTCCATGTGCTAGCATTTCAGTGGAGATGTCCGAGTAGGCTGCTGCTGTAATATGTTGTTGCATATCATTGAGTGCAGTTGGTACTTCCTTGTAGATGGCATATTTCACCACAGGAAAAAGTCCATGGGCATCAAATTGGGGGAACTGGCCAGCCAAGTTACAGGTTCTCTGTGTCTGATCCAATGACATGGAAACAATTTGTGTAGATGTGCTGCAGTACTTTCTGCACTATGGGCTGGATAGCCATCATCCTCCTAGTCTGCAGAGGAATGTCTACTTACATCCATGGAAAATGGTCTGTTACGAGACTGCAATACTTGTGTACATTCAGTTTTCTGTCTGTGAACAATGGGCCTATGGGCTGATGGTTCACTACCCACATCACGTGTTCACACTCCATGGATGCTGATGATCCACCTGATGAAGCCAATGGGGATTATCAACAGACCTATAGTGCATGTTTTGGTGGTTTACCTATCCATGATTATTAAAAGTGGCTTAATCACAAAACAAATTACATGATACATCTGGAGGTCTTGTCTTAATGCCCATGTACAGAAATTAACTGATTCTCATGATCATTTCCATGCAGCTGTTGATGGAGAGAGATGTGATGGAATGGAACCTATGTCAATGGAGTATGTGTAGGACACTTTCCTCATGACACTTCCTCATGTAATTGTGTGGGAGTTAATGTGTAGGTCAGCTGAAACAGCAGCAAGAACTTCAACTTCCCTCTCTTTTGGTGTCACTTGCTTTCTTCTGTTATGTTGTCTAGGTGTTGCACTATCACTTTCACATAACTGGTTGAAGAGATTGATAAATAATTGTTGAGATGGTTGATGCCTACTGCTGCAAACACTGTATAAGACTAAATTGCATTCTTACCACATTCTTCATACACAGCACAACACTGCTTAAGGAGAAGCTGCGTAATGAGGTTTTTCAGGGATTCAAACTGAGAAAAGGAAGATATTGTAACAAATCAGCCTAAAAGCTTGCAGGTAAGTGACAAATATCAGCACATTACCAGGTAATGACAAAAACAAAAATAGTTGCAAAATGTTCTGGATAATATGTCAAAATATACATTGCCTCAAGAACAAAGTGTTGGATTTTGTTAGACTCTCCATTCAATGCAGATAACAATAGCTGAAGGAAACCCATAAGTACCAGTGTAAGAATACTTATTTCCTAAGCCTTTTCTGATGGTGTCTTGACCAGTGCTCAGATAGAAATGCTCTTTCAGACTGTTTGTAAGTTTGACAAAGTTCTGCTGTGTCTGTGGGCCAAAGAGTCCAATCATGTTGTATGTAGCCTGCTGTGAAGCGGATCTTCTGCTGTTTGGTGCAGGATTGGTGTAGCACACCCTTGAAAGCCTTTATGAACACAACAGGATGCAGGGTAAGTTTATCCAACAAAAGGACTTGGAATCATCTGTGCTGAATTAAACTTCCTTGTAGCTGTATGGAAAACAGTGTAGGTGTTGTTCTGACTTCATACAGTGTATGCTTTGGCAATAAATCACCGGAATTCATTCTGTTACTGACTTCATATGAAATGCAGCAGTGTGCTGTGTCTATTGCATACTTTATCAGTAGATGATGGGGTACCCTGCACTATGCCCTGAACCACAGACAATTTCTGTTGCACTGTCATAATTTGTGCAGTCACTTGGTCATGCCATTCCAGCAAATCTTTGTGTAAAGTACTTATTTTTGCCAATTTCGACTTAACTGATATGACACAACTGTCTCGTTCAGACACAGTCACTGTGACTGTTTCACTTGCAACTCTTTCTAATTCTGAATTTAACTTATTAATTTCTACATCTTTGTACAAAAGTGACTCTGAAAAGTCATCAGCAATGTACTTACACTGATCATTAAATTGCTTTTGTACTTTAGCGCCATATTCTTCCATAAAACTATTGACTTTATTTTCTAATTTCACTGTAATAGTTTTTGTTCTGTAGTCAAAGTCTGAATGGCTTCCAGGAGATCACAATAAACCTTCTTTAATCGTAAAACATCATATGTTAAAATGCCATAGTGCACTGATAAATTGTTAACATTATGATTCAGCTTTTATAAATCATTGGGCTGCGTATGTAATTCACTAGATTGTTTTTGTAATTCTTCTGATATTTTCTATTGCTGTGCAGATTGCTTCTGTAATTGTGGTGTTATGTTGTCCTCCATTACTCTAAAATATTGTAACAATGTTGCAATTGAATCAATTGCTGATCATTTATTTGCAGGTTAATTTCACGTGAAGCGTCGTCCATTTGAACGTTCACCTCACATGAAGCTTCTTCATGATTACCATTTACATCTGCATCACTTACCAATTACATCTGCATCACTTTCAGGTTGCAAGCATAGGCCATGTTCTGAACTAGGGGCCTACTAGAATTTTTCTTTTCTACATTAGTGAATTCCCTTCATTCAGTGTTATGCTCCATGCTACTACTTTCTTCCATAACCATTTTTGTTTCCATTCCCATTGTTACCAAAGTACAAAATTCAAAGAAAAATCTTTCTAAACTATTTAAAATAAATTAGGATTTGAAAAAGTATCTACCTGGTAACAGTGCTCAACATTTATTTTTTTATCTAGATCAACAGAGAAGCATTGTACTTATATCTGTGTGGCATGGCTTCACCGTTACAAGAAGTATGTTAGAACAACAGCCATTTTGTGACCAGAAAATTGCTGCATAATGGAATTTATTGTACATATCGTTTAAAAAAATTACATGTAATGGATGAATACCTCGATGTCAAAAGCTATATGCATTTTAGGATAAAAAAAAATAATTCTATTTTAAATAGATTGGACTTTGAAAACCGATTCTTAAAAAAAGGTTAGGACAGGAAGTATTAGTATATTAAGCAAAATGAAATTTTCACTCTACAGCAGAGTGTGTGCTGATATGAAACTTCCTGGCTGATTAAAACTGTGTGCCAGACTTGAGACTCAAACCCGGGGCCTTTGCCTTTCATGGGCAAGTGCTCTATCATCCGAGCTACCCAAGCACAACTCATGACCTATCCTCACAGCTTCACTTCCACCAGTACTTCATCTCCTACCTCCCAAATTTCACAGAAGCTGTCCTGCAAAACTTTCAGAACTAGCACTCCTGGAAGAAAGGATATAATGGAGCCATGGCTTTGCCACAGCCTGGGTGATGTTTCCAGAATGAAATATTAACCAACATTAATTCAAGTTTAGATTCAATGTAATTAATCTAAATTGTATGTCACCTTCTGTTATCTTTGTATACTGATAAGATGGCAAGATACAAGTGATACAAGAAGAATTAATTCTGACGTATTAAATGTTTTCTAGACACGACCATAATGAGAAAATCACAGAGATTATAAAGCCTATAACATCTCTACAGTTTGGAAGGCTGTGGATCTATTTTTCTTAATTTTTTATTGTCCTCTTAAAATACATACATGTCTGAAATTTCTCACCAACTTAGTGTTACGTATGACATTGACTGATGTTATATGTTTAATTCATTACATAAAGGGTGGAGTGGCACTGCACTCTCATTGTCCTCTTCCATCATTTTTGTCCACTCTCCGATCCATTTGCAGTTGTCTCCTCCTGCCACTCTCATAACCACTTTCTTTTTCTCATGATAGTTTTTTCTTGCTTCTGCCTCTGCTCTCTCTTAAAAGCATATGTGGAACGGTTTATTTTTCTTTGCAACTTCCACCTTTTCTCTACCATTTTACCAGGATGTTTCTTTCCACCTTTTGTTATCACTGATTCTTCGCGCCGTTTCTCTTATGCTTCCACCATCATTGTTTTTAGCCTTCTCATTCCTCTTCTATTGACTTCATCTCATCATTTGCTATGTTGCTCTTTACTACTTTCTCAAATACTTCCTCGCATTTTTCTTTTTTTAACTTCCACACCCTTATCCTTCTTTCTTGTTTTTCTGCTCCATTTTCGTCTTTAATTCCCTTACTGTCACTACTGAAAGACAGTGATCACTATCAAAGGCTTCAGAAGGTATAACCTTGACATTTGTGAATGTTTCTTTGTATCCTGGTTACATTACATGTAGTCTACTACATATTTACACAAAAAAAAATCATGGTTGTTCCCTTATGACTTTTGTTTTTAAACCAGATTTTGCCAACTCCTAAACCATTCCAGTTTCAAAAGTCCAATACTTTTCTTTCTTGATTCTTCTTCCACCCTTCCATTCCCATGCTTCCTCATACTTTTCTCCTTTCATGCCCATGCATGCACTTATATCTGCCATCGTCATGATTTTTGTGCAGTTAGTTGTCTCTGCAGTTCCTCTTCAAAATCCTTCCCCTCTCTGGGAGAAACTAGTGCTTGCAGAATTTCCGTACCCTTCCCTTACACTTTCACTGTGACCTTCATCATTCTGTTACTTAATCCCTCCACTCCCCATTTCATACTATGTCTCATAAATAATGCCACTACATGCCTTTCTTCTTCCTCATTCCCACTCCAATACAGCCTATTCGCACTCCTAAATTCCTTGCTTCCTTTAGCCTTCCAGCTGGTTTCTGACAAACCTAGAATATCCAATATCCTCCTATTCAACAAGGCCACCACTTCTTCCAGCTTCACCATCAGTATCTGTATAGTCAATGTACCGAATTTTGGCCCTTGGGAATTGCTGGGTCATCTTCAATTATATCCACTCTGTCTGAGGCTTCTCACATGTTTGAAAGCAGGTATTTTATCCACTATTGGCTTGTAAGGCTTATCGTAGTGGGTTTTGCAATCAGAATGTTTTCTCTGGTTTTTGTGGCCTGTGAGAGGTGTCTAATTCCCATCCAACTCATCAACAACCAGGTGCTGCTGATGAGTGTTCCTCAGTCCAGTATCTTGGAATACACTCTCTGGGATCAAGGCTTCCCTCACTTGCCCTCGTATGTAAATGATTTGCCATCATATAACTTAGGAGGGAAAAAATGGTTCTAGGAATACTCTTAAAAACACTTGACAAAGGAAATGAAATTTTCTTGAATATTAATAACATGTTATCTTAACATGATTGCCACTCAACTCATATAAAACGCAAGTCATGCAATTCTGTACTGCACATGATCTGGCCACATCATTACAGATAATGAGGGTAACACAATAAATGAAAAACAATATTCTAAATTCTTGGGTGTTTACATTGATAATTACTTGAACTGGAAGTCACATGTAAGATCTTAAATGTCAAACTTTTGCAAATTCTGCATTACAAAAATCAGATTTTGGAGCTGGAAATGTCAGAAGTTGGCTTACTTTTTGTGTTTTCATTTAAAAATCTGTTATGGCATTTTATTTTGGGTAACTATTCACCAGCAAAAAACACAGAAATGGGTAATATGAATAGTATTTGGTGCCCATTCTAGAGCCTCTTGCAAACAGGCTCTTTAAACAGCAGGAGAATACACAAATAAAAGATATGGAAAGGTGCAAGTTTTCAGAGTCAGTGGCTCTTTCTTCTGGCAGAAGGGTTGACTAGAAAGGAAGACTGATTGTTGGTGCCTGCACTGGTGAAGATTTCAAAATCTGCGAACTTAGAGGTAGAAGACAGGGCAATAAACAAGAAAGACAATACTGGAAGATATCTTGCAAGGATCAATAAGAATGCATCACCAATAAGGTGCATCATATGTGGAAGACAGATGAGTTAGCACAGGGAAAAATAGACAGATCAGAAAATAGAAGATATGGAGCTATAAGAGTGAGCAAGTAAAAGGAATAGTTGTCAAAAAGAAGTGCCGCATCACAGAAATTAATGTAAATTTAGACCAGGTGGGTGGCAAGAATGCCATTTCTCACCTGTAGAGTTCTGAGGAACTGATGAGAGGTGGGTGAAACCAGATGAAGCATGTGATGAGACAGCCACTGAGATCACAACCGTCTTGTTATACAGCACGCTCAGCAACGGGATGTTGTGTGTTAACAGTATACATCCTCTGTCTTTGTTCATCCTAACCGATAACTTGGGTGGTAGTCATACCACTGCAGAAGGCTGAATAGTATTTACATAACAGCTGGTGCATGGTATGTGTCCTTTCACAGGTACCTCTCCCTTTGATAGTAAAAGGTCTGTTCAAAAAATTCCGGAACATGTGAAATGTGGTTGGCATCCCTGCACACACGTGTGTTTAATGTATAACTGCCAGAAGTTTCATTTCTCTATGTCCGTTAGTTACTGTTCAGTGTTGTATTGAGAAGAATGTTGTGTCACACAGTTTGTGTATTTTGAGATGGCCGAGTTAGAGGAGCAAAGTATATGCAGGAAGCCTATGATGATGAAAGCTTAAGCCATACCCAGTACTACAAATGGTTTGCAGTTTAAAAATGACCAAACCAGAGTTACAAATGACTCACTCAGGATGTCCTTCAATGTGTACAAATGACACTCATGTGAAGGACATGAATGAAATTGTGTGTGCCAATTGAAGAGAGATTGCAGAAAAATGTTACATTTCAGTTGGATCATGTCATGAAATCCTGACACAATATATTGGAATCTATCGTGTTGCCACCAAGTTTGTCCCACAGCTTTTATTTATTTATTTATATATTTACATTTTCCTTGCGTGGAGCCATTTAATGATGGCTTTTGCAAACGTCAGACTTAATACTATGGTTATATTTTCACTTATAAAATACACTATATTCTGTAGCTGTTGCTTATTATGTCTTTTTTTTTTTTTTTTTTTTTTTTTTACATTTATCACATTACAACTGATATGCTAATGCCTCATGTTGTAATCACTATCTTAAAATTCGTGAAAGAATATTAACATTTTTCTATTAGAATGGATTTTAATTTTGTTTTAAACACATTTTCTGTGTACGTTCTTAGAGCATTGGTAGCTTGTTATACCATATCAAACCACTGATGTATGGACTTCTATCAGTCATGTTTAATGTTGTTCTGTTATGGAAATAGTTACACTTTGTTCTAGTGCTGTGATCATGTACATCACTGCTCTTGATAGCTTTTTTGGTTGACTTATAAAAAATACAACTATTTTTAAGATCTACAGAGAAAATACTGTCAGATATTTGTGCTGCACAAACACTTCATGACATGAATCTCTATGTCCGGTCCCAAGTATATGTCTTATTGCTCTTTTCTGTAGTAGTAGTATTCTTTTTAAATTTACATCAGCTGCACAGCCCCATAGTTCAATTCCGTAAATGAGAAAGGGGTAAAGTATTCCAAAATATACTAATTTCAGTGCTAGGAACTATCTTTGCGAGCTGGCTGAGGAGATATAAGGCACTACTGACTTTTCCGCATATGAAATTAATGTGGTATGTCCAACACAAATTTTCATCAACATACACACCCAGGAATTTACAGTTACCATTTTCTGTTGCAGAGATATTACACACACTATTCATTTTGTCGTGGTGAGAACTGCCTGTTTTAAACGCCAATAGTTGAGACTTGGTGACATTCACCTTGAGTCCCTGATCATTGAAGTATTTTGTTACTTCTGTTACACCACTAGTAGCAAGAGTTTCTAGTTCATTAGATTCACTCCCATAGAATAAGATTGATGTGTTATCTGCATAGCTTACAATATGGGAGTTAATGGGTTGTGCAATGTCGTTAATATATATAAAGAAGGGAAAGGGTCCAAGGATTGAGCCCTGTGGTACACCTTGTAATACAGATTCACTGGTGGACTGGGAGTTCATGATTTTGTTATCTAGTTTGTATGATAATTTAGTGCTTTGCTTACGATTCAGCAGGTATGTGGTTGGAAGATTCATGGCTTGATCCCCAGCACTATAAGATTTTAGCTTTTTAAGAAAGAGCCTATGGTCTACTGTATCAAATGCTCTTGCCAGGTCCAAAAATATACATGCAGTCTGCACCTACTGGTCTAAGACAGTAAACATCATGGATGAACTGTGTAACTGCTGTGGTTGTACTTAGCTCTTTTCTGAAGCCATGGTGCGAATCTACAACCAGTTTATGTTTTGTGAAAAAGGCACTTAGCTGAGAAAGGATAATGCTTTGGAATATCTTACTAAAAGTGGGAATTACTGATATTGATCTATAGTTGGAGACATCTTCCTTACTTCCCTTTTTATACTCTGGTTTCACTACACTCATTTTTATAACTGTTGGATACATGTTTTCTCTAATGCTGCAGTTAATCAGGTGAGTAAGAGGTCTAGAGATTTCTTTTAAGCACTCTTTAATAATAGCACTGGATACACCATCCCATCCAGATGAAATTTTTTTCTTTAGCATGTATATTGCTCTGCGAACCTCCTGCTCATTCACTTCCACAAATTCAAATTTGGTACACTGGGTGAGATGGCATTGGGTCTCTACCTGTGAACCTATAATATGGGTTGATTGTTCACCAGTGGTAGTTATTAAAAACATTACACATAGTATCTGTTTTTTGTTTTTTTTTTTAAATAATGTTACCATCATGTCTTATGCTGAGTGGTTCCATGTTCATCTTGTTGGGACCTTTTCGGTATTTGTCAATCAGCTCCCAAGATGCTTTGCTTATGTTGTCAGACTGTTATATTGTTTTGCTGTTAATCTGCTTCCTTAGGTTAACAATTTCAGTTTTAAAAGTTTCCTTGGCCCTGTTGTATTTTTCCTTGAAACCCTGCATAGTAGTAGCTTTATAAGGCTGGTTTCGATCATGTACTTGCTGCCTGAGCCTAATCAGATTTGTTGGGAGTTTCAGTCTAGGATTACTTCCATTTTGACAGTGTTTAACTACCTTCTGCATTTCTCTGACTGGAAAACTATATTCATAATGATGCGGTAGGGCTGAGTAGATTTCATTCCATTTCTCATCCAACCCTTTTATCTGGTACACAGAATTCCATTTCTCATTCACTAGTTTGTCTTTAAGAGCATTAATATTTGAGGTATTCAGCATTCGTTTCTGTAGCACAATTTCAGTTATTTTAGGCACAACTGAATTTTTGTATTCTATCACCTGACAGAAGTGGTCAGAATAAAGAAAATCTAAGTTACTGTAATTTACCTTATCTATAACATCTTTGTTGATTATAGCATAATCTATTCTAGTGGAACATGTGTCCGTCACTCTGGTGTCAGAGTTCACTATATTTACAAGATTGTATGAGATTAGTACATCACTGAGTTTCAAGTTTACTACCTATATGTGTTTGCATCTATAGTAAAGTCACTGGCGTATCACCCAGCATGATGGTATGGGGCGCCATAAAAGTATAAATAGAAAAGCTATATGCTTCGGGATAACAATTGTTCAATTAGTCACATAATATTACATTTTCTACAAATATAACTCTGTTTACTTTAGCTATCACTTTTTTTGTGATTCTCTGAAGTTGGTCTCTATTTTATGGTCACAGTCAGATTTTTTTCTTAAAGGAGTAAAATAATAGGATAGTTTTATGGTGCAGGAAAACTATTTTGGAAGAAACACCAAAAACAACTTGGGATCCGATGGTCGTCACTCCGCCCATTAACTCAGAATGTTAACATCCCTGGGGGGAGTTGACTCCACCTGGGCCCCATGGATGTGATATTAACTTTTCTTGTGCACCGGCAGACTAATATCTCTCTTTAAATTTCTTAGGAAGCTTCCCCTAGAAGGTACCCCACAGCAAATTCAATCTTCTTAGAATCTTCCCAATTTTTTGGTAATGCTTGGTTAAGGGTATACGGAACGCCCTATGCTTACAATGTTAAATTGAACTAAAAGTTAGAAACATTTTTTCATTTGTTATTTGGACGATACTCTTGATTTGTTCACAGAACGCAGAGATATGTTCTGCCTTTATGCTGAATTATTAATTTTGAAAAAATAATGTATAGTTTTTCACATATTTTATTTTTTGTAAATGTTAAAAAAAGTTATACATTTTAACAAGTATTTTAAAATTTACATCTATTAATACAAAATAATTCCACGTATCTTTTAATTCAGATATATTAGAAGGTCTTAAGGAACAACTACAGAAAATTACAGCTTTCTACTATAAATACGCCTGAGAAAATGTACCTTATACACAAAAAAACTAAAGTTACGGGAAATTAGCTTCAAAGTTTTTACTTCAGTACAAGCCTGCTCCATAGCTTGTATCATCAGAATCGTCCAACAGCTTCCTCGTGATGGCTCCGCTATGCTGTCTAGACACCTTTGAATATACTTTTATGGCATTATCTGAAGACCTGAGCCGTTCCTTGTGTGTTTATACCCACAAACACAGTTTTAGGTAGTCTATTCCATATCACATGGTTCACACACTCATTTGGATTTTGAGTCCGGCCATGAAGACATTTCTTTAGTAGATTAATATCTGCGAGGTCTCAGAATATTGGTTTTATTTCATCCATTATGGAAGGTGGCAGGTAATGAGGGTGATTGTATTGTTTCTTAGTTACCTTGCCTCTGTTGTACTTGCACCAACTATCGTCTCCTTTTGGACATAGCCCATGTTGGGGATTCTCATTGTTTGAAGCTGTATGAAAAACCAGAGCCCAGACTGCTCTTCACATTAATTCTGCATCTGCTGTACTCTGTCTTATTGCTAGACCATAGCACTTCTGAATATGATCTATTGTAGCCTCTGTCAGTCTATTTTTCCAATCTAAAGTTTTTCCATCGCTCAATTTCTTGCCTTTCATGCTAGCCTTGAGCCGTCGAAGTCTTGATCCCATCTTTTTCTGAACATGGCCAACACACTCCAGTTTGGAAATTTTCACATCGTTACCATAGGGCCTCAGTTCCTCAATTTCTTTGAAAGCCTTTGAGTCACCATCTCCAAGATAATTTATGTATCTAACGTTGTACCATTTTACTGAGCGTTGATAAATACTTCTTACACCAGCAACTTCCATACAACCACTTGACTCATAGTAATTTGCCATGCACTCCTCTTCATGCTAAGTTTTCATTTTCTCCTTGCATCTGCAATGCTTGGTAACTATTGCCACATCAACTACCTTACCAGTGTCCACACTTGTAGCTGCTACTACACGAATCAGAGATGTGTGGCCTCTCTTCTGCCAGCTGCAATCAAAAGCTATGGATTAGTCTCTGCTATTATTATTTTCAACAACGGCTTCCTCAACAGCATCTTTCATGTTTTCCTGTGCCACATCTTCTACAGCAGAGCCTATTGCAATTATGTGTTTGTTAAATTTTGAAGGTGGAGGAGGGGGGTTCATCACACCACACAAAATGGCACCTGCAGCCCCCCTTTCCTATACACCGTAATCCATAAACCAGTCTAATGTTTATATTGTATAGTTTACCTGTATCTGCAGTAACATGTGAGGAATTGAAGAAAGTAACACTGTGTTTGCAATAACTGCACATCAACTCTAATTCACCAGCAAGTCCTACATGTAAGTTTGTTTTCAACGAAACACCACATTTTCCACATTGTTTGCTGCACACATTGTTCTCCAAAACGTCTGATAATAAAGAGACATTAATTACCTCATATTTTGTAGTCCCAGCATTTAGTTTCTTGTATTCTTCTTCAATTCCAGCCAGTTTTCTTCTTGAAGCACTTTCCGGTGTAGTGGCAGCAGCATCACTCAATGTATCACTACCAGTGTTGAGATTAGTCGCTACTGGGACATCAGATACTGATGAAGATGAATCAGACGAATTTTTAGTACACTTTACTTTCTTGCGCCAATGTACACGCTTTCTAAATACCTTCAGACTAGGTCTTGGCGTATTGAAGGAAAGAAAACTCAATGACTTCTCCACATACGACTTTCACAACAATGACATGGATGTACTCACAAAGGAAACAATACAAATGGTGCAGAATCTATTGTCAACTGTCTAGCAGTGTAGCCAACAGAAAAGCTAACTCTCTTGTGCTCAATTATATCTCTGGCATGGCTGTCTATATCACGTATATTTCATGTCTCTTATACAAGGTGCGGAACATCGTGTGTCGAAATTATTTTAAAATATTATTTAAAATAATTCTATTCACGTCATCCAAATATTTTATACATGGTATTAAACGGGAGAGTCTAAATTTTTCGAAAATGCATTTACCCAAAAATCGATTTTTTCATCGAAAAACTCATTCCGTATACCCTTAAACCATTTTAAGAATGTAAATCGGTCACAATTTCATTAGTTAGTACAATGTTAGGTGAAGATACACTTTTTTCTACTTTATCCTGGATAAACTTAATCTCTTTCCACAGGTCGTCCATACCCTTCCTGGTATCATTAAGTTCAGAAGGAGAAATAGGCGATGCATTCTCAGATGTTATTCTCTCGGTAACTTTTTGATCTATAATTTCCCCAAATTGTTCTTTCAAACCAATTACATTTTTAATATCAGAGTTATATTGATTTGTAAACTATAGATTGCAGTGATCAGTCATCCTTATTAAATTTTATTGTGCAGATCTAGATTTTGGCTCGAAGCTAGCCATTCTCAATGCACAATTATTTTCGCTCAGTGCATGTAATTACCTGTTGGTTGGGCTTCATCCATTGAACTGAGTATTCAATGAACTGCGGTTAAAGCCTGACCAACGGGAAATTACATGCATTGAACGAAAATAATATTGCACAATTAAAAAAAAATTAAAAAGAATAACTGATCACTGCAATCTATAATTTACAAGTCAACATTAACAGTCACTGAGTGCAACAGCTTTCTGAATGGAAGGTAACCTGATACCAGAGTTAGCTATTTTCTCTTTGAAATTCCTTTCTACATTGTCCGCCCAGGTACTGACACCTGAAAGTTGCGATTGAATGGTTGAAAACTCATGAATGAAAACTCATTCTGCTTATCTACACTCTCTTGCAAACTATACAACCCATGTCTTCCATCATTATATTTAATATTGTACATGTCTTCAAAAGCGCCTAACTTTTCAATAAGTTCGGATTCTACATTATTACATTTTTTTCATTTACATGAGTAGTCAAACAGTTTGTCAACTCATTCTTTAGATCTACTTTTAAATTCTCTACTTTAGTACTTACAGTGTCAAACTCAGTCTTCAAAGTGCCCATGCCTTCGCACAGATTACTAAATTCTTCACTTTGAGAGACGACCTTGGCACTTAGCAAACCCAAATTTGTCATTTGAATATTTAATTGAGAATTTACTAAGCCTAGTTCTTTACTTAGAGTCACACTTTGAGCTTTGATCAAATTTACCAACTCAGTCCAGTCTGCACTTCTTTGCTAACTATCATGGGAATAGCCGGTTCTTGAGTGTTTTCAAACTGTTGTATATTTTCCATCTCTCATATGCTTTAGCTCTAGTAAGCATTTAAAACTAACTTTAAATATGATAACTATACAAATAAAGTTCACTCAACAGTATCTCGTACCACTTCGTACTAAACTAATGAAGTATTGTTTCATGCTCACCCAGTGTAGAATTCTTGTAGCATAGGTGAGCGGATGTGGAGGCAGGTCAGTACCGGTGAACATCAGCTGGTGCTGGCGGCGTCGGATGTACATTGGTTTCCACGTCTGCGTCCCCATGATGCGTGAGATCTGTATATTCCCCGCACTGGATCTTCTTGGTTGGAGCGCTCTACACATATTTCTTCTTAGACAAATACTTTGATACCTTCTTTGCTGTTTCATCGTTGTGAATTTTTCATGTCTTCACCATTTTTCATTCAAATTTTGCTCCATTAAATACTTGAACATATTCCAATGTCTCAGAGTAAATTCCTTGTCGTATTACGTTTGGTTGCTATGGCAACGCACAACAGCTTCTTTTCTTATTTTTGACTGAAAATTCCTGTTTTTTTGGTCCTTTGACACACGTCGCCACATTCTAACGTGTTGTGACATCTTAAAGTGTGAAAGTAGACATACAAACTTTACGTTTCATCAGGCAATGATGTATTTAACTTTCATGCATAATATAATTCACACTTTCAACTTACATATGCAACTTCCTGTAAGTACGTCATACCATCGAACATTAGAAACAAAATGATTACAGTTAAAAGAAAGTTGGTTACAGGCTGAACAGGTCATAGGTGAACCTTGAATGTACCTGATGGGCAATATTATGTGTGTAAACTTAAAGAATAATTATATAGTATGAAGAAAAACAATGTAAAATATGTTTTTTTCTCACCAGTTGTGCAATTTAAATCCACAGACTTATATGAGCTCAAGTACATGTAAGAGCTTGAAACGAAGTCAAGACATTTAAATATTATTTAATCTTTTGTGTACGATGGAGGACTTATTGAAAATGTGAGTTAAAAAGTAGTTAACCTTGATATAGTTAATCTGTAGGATAAAATTGTGCATGTCATCATCTGTCTAAGTGGGGGACAGATCGCTTTGGCTTGAAACAATGTCTTATATGATGTCTGTTCAAAAAATTCCAAAACATTCATATTTTCGCACCACCAATGTATTAGAGCAAAATGTGGTTGGCATCCCTGCACACACCTGTGTTTAATGTGTACCTGCCGGAAGTTTCATTAATGTATGTCTGTTAGTTATTGTTCAGTGTTGTACTGAGTAGAACGTTGTGTTGCACAGTTTGTGAATTTCGAGATGAGAAAGTTAGAGGAGCAACATATCTGCATTAAATTTTGCATGAAACTCAATAAAACATTTCAATCGGCACACCAAATGGTGCAGGAAGCCTATGGTGATGAGTGCTTAAGCCATTCTCACTGTTATCAATAGTTAACACATTTAAAAAATGGCTGGATGGAAGTTAAAGATGTCTCTCGTTCAGTATGCCCTTCAATACATACTGATGATGTTCATGTCACGAAAGGCAATGAAATTGTGTGTGCCAATCAACAACTGACTGTCTGAGAGGTTGCAGAAGAATGTAACATTTTATTTGGATCATGTCATGAAATCTTGACAGAGCTCCGGGGAATGCACCACGATGCCATTAAGTTCGTCCCATGGCTCACAAGTCAAGAGCAGAAAGACCTTTGTTTCGCAATCTGTGAAGAGCTTTTGGATAGTGGAGATTAGAATGAAATGTTCCTTAAGAGAATCATAATTGGTGATGAGTCATGGGTCTATGGTTATGATGTTGACACCAAGGTTCAATCTTCACAATGGGTTGGGGGAGGTTCTCCAAGACCAAAAACAGCTTGTCAGGTCAGGTCAAACGTCAAAGCCATGCTGACAGTTTTCTTTGACTTTGAAGGATTAGTTATTTATGAATTCGTACCAGAGGGTAAACTGTGAATTGATGCTATTACTGGAATGCGTTGCGACACCTGTGAGAAAATGTGAGAGTGACCTGAAATGAGGCAAGACAGTTCATGGCTCTTGCATCATGATAACACATCCGCATACTCATCCCTGTTGGCACTTGATTATTGCACAGAAAACAAAATCACTGTGCTGCCTCACCCTCTGTACTCTCCAGACTTAGCCCCTGTGGACTTTTTTTTTACTTCTTATTTCCAAAGTCTCCCCCATGAACCATGGACCTTGCCGTTGGTGGGGAGGCTTGCGTGCCTCAGCGATACAGATAGCCGTACCGTAGGTACAACTACAACGGAGGGGTATCTGTTGAGAGGCCAGACAAACGTGTGGTTCCTGAAGAGGGCTAGCAGCCTTTTCAGTAGTTGCAAGGGCAACAGTCTGGATGATTGACTGATCTGGCCTTGTAACAATAACCAAAACGGCCTTGCTGGTACTGCGAACGGCTGAAAGCAAGGGGAAACTACGGCCGTAATTTTTCCCGAGGGCATGCAGCTTTACTGTATGATTAAATGATGATGGCGTCCTCTTGGATAAAATATTCCAGAGGTAAAATAGTCCACCATTCGGATCTCCGAGCGGGGACTACTCAAGAGGATGTCGTTATCAGGAGAAAGAAAACTAGCGTTCTACGGAACGGAGCGTGGAATGTCAGATCCCTTAATCGGGCAGGTAGGTTAGAAAATTTAAAAAGGGAAATGGATAGGTTAAAGTTAGATATAGTGGGAATTAGTGAAGTTCGGTGGCAGGAGGAACAAGACTTCTGGTCAGGTGACTACAGGGTTATAAACACAAAATCAAATAGGAGTAATGCAGGAGTAGGTTTAATAATGAATAGAAAAAAAGGAATGCGGGTAAGCTACTACAAACAGCAAAGTGAACGCATTATTATGGCCAAGATAGATACGAAGCCCACATCTACTACAGTAGTACAAGTTTATATGCCAACTGGCTCTGCAGATGACGATGAAATTGAAGAAATGTATGATGAAATAAAAGAAATTATTCAGATAGTGAAGGGAAACGAAAATTTAATAGTCATGGGTGACTGGAATTCGAGTGTAGGAAAAGGGAGAGAAGGAAACATAGTAGGTGAATATGGACTGGGACTAAGAAATGAAAGGGGAAGCCGCCTGGTAGAATGTTGCACAGAGCACAACTTAATCATAGCTAACACTTGGTTTAAGAATCATGAAAGAAGGTTGTACACATGGAAGAACCCTGGAGATACTAAAAGGTACCAGATAGATTATATAATGGTAAGACAGAGATTTAGGAACCAGGTTTTAAATTGTAAGTCATTCCCAGGGGCAGATGTGAACTCTGACCACAATCTATTGGTTATGAGCTGTAGATTAAAACTAAAGAAACTGCTAAAAGGTGGGAAATTAAGGAGATGGGACCTGGATAAACTGAAAGAACCAGAGGTTGTACAGAGTTTCAGGGAGAGCATAAGGGAACAATTGACAGGAATGGGGGAAAGAAATACAGTAGAAGAAGAATGGGTAGCTTTGAGGGATGAAGTAGTGAAGGTAGCAGAGGGTCAAGTAGGTAAAAAGACGAGGGCTAGTAGAAATCCTTGGGTAACAGAAGAAATATTGAATTTAATTGATGAAAGGAGAAAATATAAAAATGCAGTAAATGAAGCAGGCAAAAAGGAATACAAATGCCTCAAAAATGAGATCGACAGGAAGTGCAAAGTGGCTAAGCAGGGATGGCTAGAGGACAAAAAGTAAGGATATAGAGGCTTATCTCACTAGGGTAAGATAGATACTGCCTACAGGAAAATTAAAAAGACCTTTGGAGATAAGAGAACCACTTGTATGAACATCAAGAGCTCAGATGGAAACCCAGTTCTAAGCAAAGAGGGAAAAGCACAAAGGTGGAAGGAGTATATAGAGGGTCTATACAAGGGCGATGTACTTGAGGACAATATTATGGAAATGGAAGAGGATGTAGATGAAGATGAAATGGGAGATATGATATTGCGTAAAGAATTTGACAGAGCACTGAAAGATCAGAGTTGAAACAAGGCCCCGGGAGTAGACAACATTCCATTGGAACTACTGACGGCCTTGAGAGAGCCAGTCCTGACAAAACTCTACCATCTGGTGAGCAAGATGTATGAAACAGGCGAAATACCCTCAGACTTCAAGAAGAATATGATGATTCGAATCCCAAAGAAAGCAGGTGTTGACAGATGTGAAAATTTCCGAACAATCAGTTTAATAAGCCACAACTGCAAAATATTAACACGAATTCTTTACAGATGAATGGAAAAACTAGTAGAAGCCGACCTCGGGGAAGATCAGTTTGGATTCCGTAGAAACACTGGAACACGTGAGGCAATACTGACCTTACGACTTATCTTAGAAGAAATATTAAGGAAAGGCAAACCTATGTTTCTAGCATTTGTAGACTTAGAGAAAGCTTTTGACAATGTTGACTGGAATACTCTCTTTCAAATTCTAAAGGTGGCAGGGGTAAAATACAGGGAGTGAAAGGCTATTTACAATTTGTACAGAAACCAGATGGCAGTTATAAGAGTCGAGGTACATGAAAGGGAGGCAGTGGTTGGGAAGGGAGTGAGACAGGGTTTTAACCTCTCCCCGATGTTATTCTATCTGTATATTGGGCAAGCAGTAAAGGAAACAAAAGAAAATTTCGGAGTAGGTATCAAAGTCCATGGAGAAGAAATAAAATCTTTGAGGTTCGCCGATGACATTGTAATTCTCTCAGAGACAGCAAAGGACTTGGAAGAGCAGTTGAATGGGATGAACAGTGTTCTGAAAGGAGGATATAAGATGAACATCAACAAAAGCAAAATGAGGATAATGGAATGTAGTCGAATTAAGTCAGGTGATGCTGAGGGAATTAGATTAGGAAAGGAGTTTTGCTATTTGGGGAGCAAAATAACTGATGATGGTCAAAGTAGAGAGGATATAAAATGTAGACTGGCAATGGGAAAGGAAAGCGTTTCTGAAGAAGAGAAATTTGTTAACATCGAGTATAGATTTAAGTGTCAGGAAGTCATTTCTGAAAGTATTTGTATGGAGTGTAGCCATGTATGGAAGTGAAACATGGACAATAAATAGTTTGGACAAGAAGAGAATAGCAGCTTTCGAAATGTGGTGCTACAGAAGAATGCTGAAGATTAGATGGGTAGATTACATAACTAATGAGGAGGTATTGAATAGGATTGGGGAGAAGAGGAGCTTGTGGCACAACTTGACCAGAAGAAGGGATCAGTTAGTAGGACATATTCTGAGGCATCAAGTGATCACCAATTTAGCATTGGAGGGCAGTGTGGAGGGTAAAAATCGTAGAGGGAGACCAAGAGATGAATACACTAAGCAGATTCAGAAGGATGTAGGTTGCAGTAGGTACTGGGAGATGAAGAAGCTTGCACAGGATAGAGTAGCATGGAGAGCTGCATCAAACCAGTCTCAGGACTGAAGACCACAACTACAACATTACCAAAGTTGAAAACCCCCATTGAAACAATGAAGGTTTGCAACAATAGAGGTAAAAGAAAATTTGCAGACAGTACTTCATTCAATACACCAAGAGGTGTACCAAGACCAATTCCGGGAGCGAAAACAGTGTTGGGAGCAGCGTATCAATTGTCAAGGGGAGTTTTTGTAGGGAGAATGCATTATTAGTAAAAGGTAAGCGAACAAAAAATTTGTGAACAATGTGCTGGAATTTTTTGAACTGACCTCGTACCTTGCTCATTTAATTCGACGAATGATGTCTGCAATTTTTTTAAAAGGAATTTTCTTTTTTTGTTTTGCAGACATTTGAGACCCACCTTCTGTGCACGGAATTGTTGTTTTCTTTGTACATGTACCGTGTGCTAGGGTGAACTCAGTGCATCAGCAAAACGCAGGGCATATTATGGCACACTGTGGCACTAGCTGCAGTGAGCTATTATCCCATGCTGCTTACATCCCTGCATAGGAGGTATGCTCTAGTCCAAGTAATCCCCAAGAGTTGGAGACTTTGCTGTTGACGTCTCTAGGAAGAAAACTCCATAGTTGGCTGACAGCCCTGATATATGAGAGACACTGTAAAAGGCCAATATTGTACAGTTTGGGGTAGTATGGAACGGTAAAAATGGAATGTACAGTCCTCATTGTAATGCGAAATGAATTCATACACTCCTGGAAATTGCAATAAGAACACCTTGAATTCATTGTCCCAAGAAGGGGAAACTTTATTGACACATTCCTGGGGTCAGATACATCACATGATCACACTGACAGAACCACAGGCACATAGACACAGGCAACAGAGCATGCACAATGTCGGTACGTACAGTGTATATCCACCTTTCTCAGCAATGAAGGCTGCTATTCTCCCATGGAGACGATCGCAGAGATGCTGGATGTAGTCCTGTGGAACGGCTTGCCATGCCATTTCCACCTGGCGCCTCAGTTGGACCAGCGTTCGTGCTGGACGTGCAGACAACGTGAGACGACGTTTCATCCAGTCCCAAACATGCTCAATGTGGGACAGATCCGGAGATCTTGCTGGCCAGGGTAGTTGACTTACACCTTCTAGAGCACGTTTGGTGGCACGGTATACATGCGGACGTGCATTGTCCTGTTGGAACAGCAAGTTCCCTTGCCAGTCTAGGAATGGTAGAACGATGGGTTCGATGACGGTTTGGATGTACCGTGCACTATTCAGTGTCCCCTCGACGATCACCAGAGGTGTACGGCCAGTGTAGGAGATCGCTCCCCACACCATGATGCCGGGTGTTGGCCCTGTGTGCCTCGGTCGTATGCAGTCCTGATTGTGGCGCTCACCTGCACGGCGCCAAACACGCATACGACCATCATTGGCACCAAGGCAGAAGCGACTCTCATCGCTGAAGATGACACGTCTCCATTCGTCCCTCGATTCACGCCTGTCGCGACACCACTGGAGGCGGGCTGCACGAAGTTGGGGCGTGAGCGGAAGACGGCCTAACGGTGTGCGGGACCGTAGCCCAGCTTCATGGAGACGGTTGCGAATGGTCCTCGTCGATACCCCAGGAGCAACAGTGTCCCTAATTTGCTGGGAAGTGGCAGTGCGGTCCCCTACGGCACTGCGTAGGATCCTACGGTCTTGGTGTGCATCTGTGCGTCGCTGCGGTCCAGTCTCAGGTCGACGGGCACGTGCACCTTCCCCCGACCACTGGTGACAACATCGATGTACTGTGGAGACCTCATGCCCCACATGTTGAGCAATTCTGCGGTACGTCCACCCGGCCTCCCGCATGCCCACTATACGCCCTCGCTCAAAGTCCATCAACTGCACATACGGTTCACGTCCACGCTGTCGTGGCATGCTACCAGTGTTAAAGACTGCGCTGGAGCTCCGTATGCCACGGCAAACTGGCTGACACTGACGGCGGCGGTGCACAAATGCTGCGCAGCTAGCGCCATTCGATGGCCAACACCGCGGTTCCTGGTGTGTCCGCTGTGCCGTGCGTGTGATCATTGCTTGTACAGCCCTCTCGCAGTGTCCGGAGCAAATGTGGTGGGTCTGACACACCAGTGTCAATATGTTCTTTTTTCCATTTCCAGGAGTGTATATTGCAAAGAAGAAGATTCTGAAATCATTTACTAGTAGCTGGTCTTTTAAGCACCTTTCCATGCTGGCACAGGTATCACAATACTGGAAAAGGAGCCTCAAGCAATGATAGCTGGCCCACAGTACTTCTGTAATTGATTCCAAGTGCAACAAAGAAAAGCTTATAGCGCCATTCCATGTCAAATTGCCTACTTTCAGCACATTTTCCTGATAGACTGTCATGAAATTCTGATGAAATTTTATGTGAACATTCACTAATGTCCCAAATGAACGTTGCTAAAGATTAATGTTCATCAAAACGGTAATGCCTGATATATAGTCACTTGTTTGAATCCTTGCATGACTTTGTGCAGAGCGAGTGTGAATTTCTCGCAACTTTAAGCTGTTATATCATAAGTAATATTTTGTTGAAAGAAATTAAATTTTGCCATCTTGTACGACTTAATGTGTTCTCTTAAGAATAGTTATTAAAATAATTTTACGACAGACATTCAGCCAGAAATTTTTGGGCAAAATTACCTGAAATAATTTTACTTTGGCTCCTTATATCTCAGGGACTTAAGATATGATGAATGTGAAACTTGAGCTTATTAATCTAACAACAAAAGGTACTCAAACATAAAGTTTCACTTAGTGCCGCTTTCCAATACTGAACAAATCAAGTGCAAGATTGAAGAAAAGAAGGTAAAAAATGTGATATTTTTGACCTGATTTTGGAAAGAAACTATTTTCTATGAAACTCTCCAAACTGGGCTCATTGCAGACTAAGTCAATTTGATTATCCAACACGAACTAACAATACTAGATAATATGAATCAAAGTTGGGCGCAAAAATTACTGCATGAAAAAAATGTAAACCTCAGATCCTTGTATCTCATAGAGTAAATGAATGTTGAACATTAAAATTAATGCACAATACCTTGGTAGCACAAAGATATAGAATACAGAATTTCATTCACCTACTACACTCCTGGAAATTGAAATAAGAACACCGTGAATTCATTGTCCCAAGAAGGGGAAACTTTATTGACACATTCCTGGGGTCAGATACATCACATGATCACACTGACAGAACCACAGGCACATACACACAGGCAACAGAGCATGCACAATGTCGGCACTAGTACAGTGTATATCCACCTTTCGCAGCAATGCAGGCTGCTATTCTCCCATGGAGACGATCGTAGAGATGCTGGATGTAGTCCTGTGGAACGGCTTGCCATGCCATTTCCACCTGGCGCCTCAGTTGGACCAGCGTTCGTGCTGGACGTGCAGACTGCGTGAGACGACGCTTCATCCAGTCCCAAACATGCTCAATGGGGGACAGATCCAGAGATCTTGCTGGCCAGGGTAGTTGACTTACACCTTCTAGAGCACGTTGGGTGGCACGGGATACATGCGGACGTGCATTGTCCTGTTGGAACAGCAAGTTCCCTTGCCGGTCTAGGAATGGTAGAACGATGGGTTCAATGACGGTTTGGATGTACCGTGCACTATTCAGTGTCCCCTCGACGATCAGCAGAGGTGTACGGCCAGTGTAGGAGATCGCTCCCCACACCATGATGCCGGGTGATGGCCCTGTGTGCCTCGGTCGTATGCAGTCCTGATTGTGGCGCTCACCTGCACGGCGCCAAACACGCATATGACCATCATTGGCACCAAGGCAGAAGCGACTCTCATCGCTGAAGATGACACGTCTCCATTCGTCCCTCCATTCACGCCTGTCGCGACACCACTGGAGGCGGGCTGCACGATGTTGGGGCGTGAGCGGAAGACGGCCTAACGGTGTGCGGAACCGTAGCCCCGCTTCATGGAGACGGTTGCGAATGGTCCTCGCTGATACCCCAGGAGCAACAGCGTCCCTAATTTGCTGGGAAGTGGCGGTGCGGTCCCCTACGGCACTGCGTAGGATCCTACGGTCTTGGCGTGCATCCGTGCGTCGCTGCGGTCCGGTCCCAGGCCGACGGGTACGTGCATCTTCCGCCGACCACTGGCGACAACATCGATGTACTGTGGAGACCTCATGCCCCACGTGTTGAGCAATTCGGCGGTACGTCCACCCGGCCTCCCGCATGCCCACTATATGCTCTCACTCAAAGTCCGTCAACTGCACACACGGTTCACGTCCACACTGTCGTGGCATGCTACCAGTCTTAAAGACTGCGATGGAGCTCCGTATGCCACGGCAAACTGGCTGACACTGATGGCGGCGGTGCACAAATGCTGCGCAGCTAGCGCCATTCGACGGCCAACACCGCGGTTCCTGGTGTGTCCGCTATGCCGTGCATGTGATCATTGCTTGTACAGCCCTCTCGCTGTGTCCGGAGCAAGTATGGTGGGTTTGACACACCGGTGTCAATGTGTTCTTTTTTCCATTTCCAGAAGTGTATTTTCCAGTAATCTACATGTTTGGCAAAAGATGATGATTTTTGTAAAACAGTGAAAATAGCGTATATTCAACACTGTTTACAAATACTGTTTTCAATTACAATTTCAACAGCAGCCTCATTTGATTTGAGACAATGTGGTTTAACTCCCCCACCATCGAAGAGTAGGTGTAATTTCCAACAAGGAGCTAACAGTGGTAGAGCAGCCAAGCTGCAAGGAAAGGTAGCCAGAAAAATTGCGCTGCGAATAATTTTAACTTTAGCTTCTTATATCTAATTGATTAAAGGCATGATAAACACAAAACTTTGGGTAACAACTTAGAAACATAACGTTTTCCAATATAAAATATCATTCATATACTGCTTCCCACATTTCTACAAAATCAGTTCAAAGTTGGTTTTTGTATAAATTACAAAAATAGATCACATTCAGTTTGGTTTTAGAACATTTGTTTTCTATAACTGAGTGCAAAGTATTCACAGTTGGAAAGAGCATGTTTTTCCAGAAAATCATGTTTGATTTTCCATTGTGTGCTAACAATAACTGAAAATGACAGGCAAATATGAGAGAATGTACCATGACATTGCTGAAACTTTATGTCCATGTTTTGTTGCATGTGGTTTTCATTTTCAAACTGACAAGCAGTATCTCACTGTACTGCATTGGCCCATAGTCACATTGTCACTACCAGTTCAAGAATATGAAGCAGCAACCCCATCACCATAGGGGTCACACCTGACAGCTGTGCAACATCAATAATGGGTGAGTTACTTAATCCAGGTTCCCAAGTGGTAGAGCATCTAGCACTACCATGCGAAGTCTGAAATTGATGGAGTTACCTGGCCATTATGTTGCCTGTATGTATGATAATGAATAGTGGATCACCAACACTGACATAGCAACAGAACAAAATGATGCAGTGATAATATTTATGCATCCCCAAGGCCCAGCTCATTCATTTTATTGGGTGGAAGGGCAGGGTGCTCATTGAGTAGGCCAACAGTAACAATTCCCAGAAAATGAACTGGCAGGAAGTGGCTGAAAAACTTCAAAAAATATATACTACACTGCCGAGAAATTTGAGGTCAAAACTGACATTACTTTCTGCTTGCCACCTATATGAGTATCCTTATGAGATACTCCTAAAGGTTGGAGAATCGGAGATAAGCTATTTAGCAAATGGCTTTGTAAGTAAACAGCTATCACTACAACACTTTCGAACTGTTAGTAACAACGTCACCATAGTGAGATATTACTTGTCTGTTTAAAAATAAAACCCACACACAATGAAATGCAGACAATAGGTTCCTGCAATGTAGCCTGTTGCCACAGTACATTCCCTCAAATTTTTCCGTCATCTTCAGGTATTCTCTGAGCACACTGGAAAATCAAATGGGATTTGTTTTTTGGATACTTGAAAACACACCACTCTTTCCAACTGTGATTAGTTTGAAATCAATTATGGAAAAAAATTTCAAAAGCTAACTGACTGTGACTTATTCTTATAAAAATCAAGTTTGAAATGATGTTGTAAAAATTCGGAAAGCAGTACATGAATGATATTTTATACTGGAAATCTTGTGTTATTAAGTTGTTGTGCACTAAGTTTCGTGTTTATCATACCTTTCATCAATGAGATATAAGGAGCTAAAGGTAAAATTATTCACAGATAAATTTTTCTGGCTACTTTGCCTCGTAGTACTGTTGCCTTACTACTGTTAGCCCATGTTGGTAATTACACCCACCGTCGGGGAGGGGGGGGGGGGGCGCTTTAAACACATTGTCTCACATCAGACTTGTTTCTTAAACTGTAACTGAAAACAGTATTCGTAAAAAGTGTCGAATATACCCTACGTTCACCTTTTCACAAAAATCATCATCTATGCAACGAATTTGTACGTTACTGGAAAATTGTAGGTGAATGGAATTTTGTACCCCACTCCTTGTGCTACCTAGCTATTGTGTATTAAGTTTCATGTCCACTGTGGATTTATGCTATGACATATAAGAACCCAAGGTTATCACTTTTTTTGTGCTGTGATTTTCATGTCCAACTTTCATTCAAATTGTCTAGCATTGTTAGCTCACAATGGGTAATCAAAATCAGTTTGTTATGTAGCTCAGATTGTGGACTTTGTAATGAGCCCCTGTTTGAAGAGTTATATAGAACAAAGTGTTTTTTTTAAAGTGGTACATAAATGAAATTTTACATTTGAGAACATTTTGTTGTTAAGTTACTAAATGCCAAGTTTTGTGTTCACTATACCTTCACTCTCTGAGATATAAGAAGCCACACTGAAATTTTTTCAGGCGACGTTGCCTAAAATTTTCTCACTGAATGGCACTAGTGAAATAATTTTGATAATTATTCTTAAGAGAATGAATAAACTTGTACAAGATGGCAAATATTCATTTTTTTTAGCAAAATATTATGCAAAGTAAAATGGGTCCAAGTCATCAGAAATTCATGCTTGCTTTTCGCAAAGTTGCGCAAGGATTCAAACAAGTGACTATATCTTCACAAACTGCAACACAGTCATGAATGGAACAATGATCAAGAAAATGTGAATTTCTTTATTTCACGTCTGTGATCACAGATTTGTAGGTCCTCAGACTACCGGTTGCAGTCTCAGCAATGACCATCTCCAGACCTGTAGCAAAACATGGGAAAAAAATACAAATACAGCTAGTGGATTGTCTACGGCTTAAAACAATACTAATAGGCCATGATGAAAATTATTACTGACGTACATCTGAAAATTATGTGTAGTGAATTAAAACATGATGAAATTTAGATTGTTAAGTGACAATAATTCTGATATGCTCTTGTGGCAAATTTTAGATGATAACATAATGCTGTACGTGAGGACAATTTTACGGAATATGCAGAATAATATAAAAATGGTAAAACAAATAGAGAAAGAAGCCAAATGAGTAAAAACAGACTTTTGTAAATAATCAGTGCTTATGTTGGCCTTACCATCAGGATACCACATAGGCAAGAAGTGGTTATAGGAACATAACCGCCAACGGGCCCTTCATACTGTGTGACATGCCATTCCAAGAAAAGAATGATAAAACACCATAACAGTCCATTAACAAGATAATCTAGTTAATGAAACATATTGTATAAACAGGGAAGGGACAAGAAAACAGAAGTTATTTGCTCAACACAAGAAAATGAAGTAAATATGTAAGCACTCTGTACTAGATACAGATCTAAGAAAGATATATGGAAGAGAGGCATTCAGTGATTAAAGTAGCACATCATCAAACAAAGCAAAGTAGACATTGGGTACAAAATTGCTCTGCCCCACTGAGCACATTTGTTGGCTTTTGTTTTTTTACTTTATAAATTTCAAGTTTTTCTGACAAGTTGAGAACATGGCCTTTTTGCACTCTGTGGAGAATATGCATATCATTCGCAATGCTCTCTGCTTCTACAGAATGATCAATTCTGATAAATACGTGATTGTGAATGTTGCTTAAACCTTATGTTAGAAGACCACCCAGTTTGGCTGATATAATATTTATCACAATTATTGCAATTAATCTTGTATATTGCAGAGTCCTCAAATTTGTTGACACCCTTTTCAGTTTATATTTATATTTTAACATTAGATTTTCTGAAAAAAATTCTATTTGCTAGGACATTTTGCTGTGAAATTTCATATGAATGGGTTTCATTCTTTCTTTATTGGTTCCATTTTTTTGGTGGAACGGCATCTGACTGCTGCTTATTATATGTTTCTTTAGCCTACTGTTAGGGCACATGACATAATTTTCAAAAAAAGCAATTAGATATTGCAATTTGCTTTAAAACACAGAGTTCTTTACATAATTTGGCCAAAAATACACATAGGAACTGATGAATGACTTGGGCATTTTTATATTGAGGAGGATGGCACGAACTGGCACTGATGATAGTATCTGGACATAGAGGTTTTCTGAAAATCGAAAACTTCTGTTTGTTGCCAATTTCTTAATAGTAAGGCCAAGATAGTTAATGGAGTTCTCTTTCCCAACTTCCATAGTAAAAGTTATTTTTGGGTACATGCTGCCTATTGCCTGGGCAAATGCATTAACCTCATTGGTGCCACCCTCTGTCAGTAATAAAATGTTGTCAACATACTGTTTATAATAAATCATTTTTTTCTTTTAGCTGTGGACACCTGGCAAAAAAATTAGATTCTAAATTGTTCACAATAATATCCGATCAAATATCAGCTAGGCTATTACCCTTCCCAAGCTCAGAAACTGCAGCATGGTCGCGTATCGGACAGTGATCCAGGAAGTGTAGAATAAATTTCTTTATTTCATGTCTATATTCTTGTAAGTCCTTGCCTTATCAGTTAAAACTAAAAGTGAGATCAACTAGATTGGGACCCAGTTCTGTGAATCATATGAATGTAATGACATGCTAAGTAAAGCAACTTTTAAATTACATTTGTTATTAAGTAATGAAATTTCTTGTACCCATTTTCAATTTGTGTGGTAAGAGATTTCTGATAGGGTCTGGAATAACGCTGAACAAATCAAAAATAGTCATAACAAAAAATTGGCTAAATTGATCAAACCTTATAATTTACATGTAAAAAGTAAGGGTGGCATTGGGCAACACCACTTCAATGACAGGGTAGCTAACTTGACAAGTATTGTACTGAGGGATGATGAAAATATTTTGCTGAATAAAGATTTACAGCATAATATCACTCCAAATGTTAGTAAGGAAAATATTAAGTGAGTAATAGTTGAAAGTAAAAAGGGATGCAAAACAGCTAATATGGTGAAACTAGAAATTGTGAACACAGCCGTTGAGGTCAAATGAGGGCAGTTCCCATTGGCCATCACGGCACTGTGACGTCATGGAACTGTCACATGAAGGTGTATTCATACTGTCCGTCACGTCATGGTACGTCAACTCAATTCAAAAAATGTGATCTCAATTTGCATGTTTGTTCTCAGCTGTTTGCTTTGAGCACATTGTGAACTTCGCAAGATGGTTTTCAACTGTTTTTATGCACGAAATGCAAATACACAACATGGTGGCTCATGGACATGGATGAAAGGAGTGCACATTGGTATGAAATCAAAGCATCAGTGTTTTTCATTTGTTTCATACAATTGCACCCAGAATTACTAAAAGGAACATAGCATTGCTAAGTGCCAACACAACCCTCAAACAATTGGTTTGTTTGAGGTTAAGTTTAACCACTGCTCTAACGCAAATATTTGTGCAATAGTGATATCTCCCTCAATACCTTTCCCATCAAGATTTATAGGTTTCTGTTCCATTTTATATTTGGTCTTTAATAGTTCAAGTGCCTTATTTGTACTGGGGTTTTATTTGTACTGGGGTTAGGCCCTGAAACCACATTAATATTGACCACTGACACTTTCTAAGCTGTTTCACATAAATTTCAGAGAGCTACTTAAGAGTAAATAAACCTGCCACAAACATATATTTAAAGAAACAACTTGCAGTGTCTAAATGTTTCAGTCCATTTCTTTATGAAACAGTACAAATGCCTGACAACATACAGTAAAATCTACCTACTAATAACTCTGATTCTACCCACAGTACTTTTTTCATTTCAAGCTGGAGCCATACCGCATTGTATTTCATTGTAAGATTTTAAATACTGAACCGGTATGTATAAAAATCCACTTTACTAATGTAGTAGAGGGCAAGTAATTTAGTAGCCTCATATCGTACAATTCAGGCTGCTGCCTCACTACTTCAATCAATCTTTCATCATTTATTACAAATTTTAACAAAAGAAATAATGAAACCAAACAATTCATAACACATAATGAACAAAAAACAACTGATATTATTCACAAAAACCACAATGAAACGAAATATGGGTATCTGTGTGTTGTAACGTCAAGTTGAACATATATATTTCAAAAACGACACAATACATGTAAGTCACAGAGCAAGTAGACAAAGTAAGACATCTGTACACAGTAACAGTCAAATCAGCACTGAGTCAAGTCTAGCGGCCGCTGGCTGGCTGGCTGCTTAGGTGGCGCGGCTGCTGCATCGCTGGCAGACAGTGCCGCATGTAGAGGACGCGTGTAACTGCACGGCGGCACGTTGAATTTTTTGCACTGGGCTTCTTGATGGAGGTGGCCTGTAGATTGCTAACGCCCATAGATGTTGTTTGACTGGCCGTAAAGTCTCAAGGAGGAGGCATCCCGTACGGACGGAAGTGTCCCCGATGATAACGGGTCGAGATGACAGGAGACGTACGGGTCAAATCTGCTGGGGCCCGCGCACCAATCAGACCATTGCGGCAAGTCCCGTTGTTGTAACAGGAGACATGGGCGATGCGTCGGCGTCCGTAGGAGAAGGAGGTGAGTAGAGTTGCTCCGACAGATGATGGTCACCCGGTTCCAGCATGGGCACGTCTCCTGGTGGTGTCAGTTCTTGTGCTGGCACTGAGATGATTGGGAGAAGGCTGTGTTGTGAGTAATGAGAGATGCCAAGGTCCTGAGTGTCAGGTAGAGCCTAATGTGGTGTAGCGCCATTTGGAGCAGGCGTTGCCAGCACACGAGGCCGAAGCTGGTCCGAATGATGCACTGCAACACCCGTGTCCACCTGGATTTCATACAGGCGTCAGCCATGGTGTCGTAAGATGCCCGCAGGACTCCATTTTGGCCACCTGCCATATCCCCGTTCCATACAAGGTCATCGGCAGTGAACCAGCCAAGCGAAGGCACCCGCGGCCGTGAGTTGGAAGGCCGCAGAAGATGAGGTAGCATGCGGGGCTGTCAGCCATGTAAGAGTGGGACTGTCGGCCATGTAAGAGCTCAGCCGGGCTGTGGTCACCCATGGGGGTGAAACGGTAAGAAGCCAGAAATTGGAGAAGCACATCATCAGGAGCAGAAGAAGTCAGGAGTTTGCTCATCTGAGCCTTAAATGTGCGGACCAGTCGTTCAGCCCCACTGTTTGACTGTGGATGGAACGGAGGGGCCGTGACGTGCATGATGCCGTGACGGACACAAAAATCCTTAAATTCGGAAGAGGCAAATTGCAGACCATTATCAGTAACAAGAGTAGAGGGAAGGCCTTCAAAAGAGAAAATGCGAGCTAGAGTATTTATGGTTACCACGGTGGTAGGCGATGTGCAATGGATAATGAAAGGAAAGTCAGATGTGGTGGTGGTTAGTGTTTAACGTCCCGTCGACAACGAGGTCATTAGAGACGGAGCGCAAGCTTGGGTTTGGGAAGGATTGGGAAGGAAATCGGCCATGCCCTTTCAAAGGAACCATCCCGGCATTTGCCTGAAACGATTTAGGGAAATCACGGAAAAACCTAAATCAGGATGGCCGGAGACGGGATTGAACCGTCGTCCTCTCGAATGCGAGTCCAGCGTGCTAACCACTGCGCCACCTCGCTCTGTGGGGGGAAAGTCAAAGTAGGCATCAATTACGAGTAGCCAATAAGTACCTAAAAAAGGTCCCGTGAAGTCAGCATGAATATGCTCTGAGGACTTCTCAGGCGAAGGCTACGGTGACAAAGATGACTTTGGGGGTGGCAGCCTGTGACGCAAAAGGGCTGCAGGCAGCAACCATGTGTGCGATTTGAGAGTCGATGCCGGGCCAGTACACATGATGGTGTGCCACAGATTTTGTGCGAGAGACACCGCAGTGCCCTTGGTGAAGGAGGCGCAAGACCGACGCATGCAAAGACGCAGGTACCACAACACACGGCGAAACATTGTCGGTGGAAAGGAGGATAACAGCATCCCTAGCCGTGAGGCGGTAGTACAAAGTGTAGTAGTTCAGCAACGGATCAGAAGTCTTAGCGGACAGACGATCTGGCCAATCCTTCTGAATACAGCGTAAAACCTGGGAGAGGGTAGGGTCAGAAGCGTAGCAGCCACCAGCCGGTCCTCGGTGATGGGGAACCCTTCCACAACCTGCTGATCGGCAACATCCAGGTGGAAACACAAAAGTTTGTCCCTATCAAATGCCAGATCAGGACCCAGGGGAAGGCGAGACAGTGCATCAGCATTCTCATGTTGAGCCGTCAGCCAGAAATGAATCTCATAATTGAAACGAGACAAGTAAAGAGCCCAGCACTGGAGGCGGTGTGCAGCCTTGTCGGGAAGTGACGTTGATGGATGAAACAAGGAAACATGTTTTTTGTGGTCCATAACAAGATGAAATTTGGATCCATAAAGAAAAACACCAAACTTATGAAGAGCATAAATAATGGCCAAAGCTTCTTTTTCAATTTCAGAATATTTTCGTTGGGCATCCGTGAGAATTTTGGAGGCATAAGCAATGGGTTGTTCAGAACCGACAGAAAAGATGTGCGCATAGATTGCACCAACCCCATATTGAGAGAAGTACATGGCAAGAATGAGATGTTGGCCAGGTCGATAAGTAGCCAGGCACGGGGACTGTTTCAGCATATTCTTCAATTTTTGGAAAGCCGCATCGCATGACGCAGACCCATGAAAGGGTACGTTTTCATGCAACAGGCGATGCAACGGCTGAGCCACCGAAGCCGCAGACAGTAAAAACCTGTGATAGTATGCTATTATTTTCCCCAAGAAAGCCTGCAGTTCCTTAACAATGTAGGACGAGGAAGGGCATCGATCACAGCGACAGTTTGCTGAAGGAGACGAATACCATCCCGAGAGAGTTGGAACCCCAAGTATGTGATAGATGCCTGAAAAAAATTGTGATTTCTGAAGATTACACTTAAGACTGGCAGTCTGTAAGACATGAAAAAGTGTGCGGAGACTCTGAAGATGCTCTTCAGTGGTGGAGCCAGTGACAACAATGTCGTCCATGTAATTGATACACCCAGAGACAGGGAGCAATAATTGTTCCAAGAACCACTGAAAAAGAGCCTTGGCGCTGGCAACCACAAATGGCAATCATTGGTATTGATAGAGGCCGAAAGGCGTGTTAAGGACCAGAAACTGCCAGGAAGCAGCGTCGAGAGGAAGTTGATGATAAGCTTCTGACAGGTCAATTTTAGAAAAATACTGGCCTCCATCAAGTTTAGTGAACAATTCTTCAGGTTGGGGCTTAGGGTAAGTGTCGATGAGGCATTGAAGCATTTACAAGTGGCTTTTAAAATTGCCACAGAGACGAATATCCCCATTGGGATTAGCAACGACAACGACAGGAGAGGACCACTCACTGGAAGTGACAGGAAGCAAGACCCCTGAAGTAGTGAGACGATCCATCTCCCTTTTTACCCAATCACGAAGGGCCACAGGAATGGGCCGAGGCCAAAAAAACTTCGGCCGAGCAGTAGGTTTGGGTGTGATATGAGCTTCAAAGTCATTTGCACGGCCTAACCCAGGAGAAAAAAGGGACAAAAATGTCGTCGACAAGGGATCCAATTGAGCATAAGGATTAGCATCAGAGACGGTATTGACACAAGTCATCTATGGAGAACCCAAAATCGCGAAAGGCATCGAAACCAAAAAAATTCTCTGCGTTTCTCTGGTCGACCACAAATATGGTAACAGTGCGAATGACGGATTTGTAAGATACCTCAGCATTAAATTGTCCCAAGAGAGAAATCTTCTGTTTATTGTACGTTCGTAATTGCCAAATGACAGGTGATAGGATTGGAGAACCCAACTGAAGATACGTCTGAGAATTAATGATAGTGGCAGCAGAACCAGTATCCACCTGCATGCGAATATCCTGACCAGTGGCAGTGAGGAATAACTTCTCTGAAAGGGAAGAAGTACCATTGACAGACAACACAGAAGCAGATTCAGCGTCACGTTCATGAACGTTAGGAATGTGATCAGATTTGCAAACGGATGACACATGACCCTTCTTTTTGCATTTGTAACACATGGGCCAACATTGTGGGCAATCTTCTCATGAATGTTCTATAAAACACCGCAGACACGAAGGAAATTGCTGTGGGTTTTGTTGCAGTTTCTTAGAGGTTTGTTTATGTTTAGGACGAGGCTGCGCTTGGGAGCGTACTGCAGCCATGTCGGCCGGTGGGGACACGCTGCACACTTCATCAGCAGCGCGCAGAGGTTGTACTTCCCCGACATCACCCCACACCTCTATTTGTGCCCCAGTGATGCGAGAAATTTCAAAAGACTGAGCGATGGATAGGACTTTGTCTAGAGTCGGATTTGCCAACTGAAGGGCACGTTGCCTAACTTCTTTGTCAGGTGCCGATCGGATAATAGCATCCCGTACCATGGAATCGGTGTAGGATTCTTTGTGAACTTCTGTAACAAATTGACAATTTCTACTGAGGCCGTGAAGTTCAGCAACCCAAGTACGATAGGACTGATGCGATTGTTTTTGACAATGATAAAAGGCAACACGAGATGCTACCACATGCATATGCTTTTGAAAATATACGGACAGAAGTGAACACATTTCAGCAAAGGACAAAGACGCAGGATCTTTCAAAGGAGCCAATTGCGACAACAACCGATACAATTGAAGTGAAATCCCTGAAAGGAACAGAGACTTACATGTTTGTTCACCCGTGACGTGAAATGCCAAGAAGTGCTGTCAAAGACATTTTCGTAATCAGACCAATCTTCCGCCGTCTCGTCGTAAGAAGGAAAAGGAGTTATAGGCAACGATGAAAGATGCCCCACATTGGATGCCGAGATGAAACTGTGAATCGCTGATGTGAGAAGCATTTGCTGCTGGTCAATGAGACCTTGCAATAGTTGCTCTAAAGTAGCCATGGAAACCTGTGGCTCAACGATGAAAAGAAAAAATCCCATCCTCGTCGCCAATTGTAACGTCAAATTGAACACATGTATTTCAAAAATGACACAATACATGTAAGTCACAGAGCAAGTACACAAAGTAAGACATGTGTACACAGTAACAGTCAAATCAGCACTGAGTCCAAGTCTAGTGGCCGCTGGCTGGCTGGGCGCTTAGGTGGCGCAGCTGCTGCTTCGCTGGCAGACAGCACCGCACGTAGAGGACGCGCGTAACTGCGCAGCGGCACTTTGAAAGATCGGCGAGTCACAACACTGTGCATGGCCTTTTATCAAGAGGAATTGAGCTTGGGGGTCACATGATTAGCTGATGTGACATGACAGGACGGGGAGTGTGGATGCCGCCATTTGAAATACATTGCAGAATGTTTTGATGGGGCGTGAAGTTGAAAATCATATTGCAAGAATCACAATTCCCATGAAAAGAACAGTTGAGACCAGTAATGTGAGTTGAGATCACACAACTTGAATTGTGTTGATGTGCCACGATGTGATAGACTTTTTTCCAGAAAACAATATAGAAATTTACAAAGATCCAAGTAAAAAGTTTCAGACCAGTTTGCTTAGACAGATAGACAGCTTCCAATTCCTTCTTAATGATTAAGAAAAGAAATAACTTAAAATTATTTATTTAGCCATCGGTGGACATTTTAAAATGTACAGATGTTGTCAGTTTGTGTACATTCATGTATTTATACAGTTTAACTAATTAATGGAAAATCTCATATAAAGATGTGAAACAATTACTAACAAAGAGATAGAGGGGCTGGCCAGTACTTACCTCAGCTCAGTACAGCCGATAGAAACACAAAAAACAACCGAAAATTTAAGTTCCTAGCTTTCGGAATAAATGTTCCTTCATTTGGAAGGAGAGAGGGGAAAGAAAGAGAAGAAGGGAAAGTGGATTTAGTTACTCACAACCCAGGTTATGAAGCAACAGGGAAAGGAAAACAGGGAGGGTAGCAAGGATGGAGGCATGGTTGTCAGAGGGAAGCCAAAGATATTCTACTGTAGGTACTGTGCCAGCTTCAAACCAAAGAGGATGCATACAGAAGTAAAGAGGTGTATAGTATAAAGATGTAGGATGAAAAGATGCATGAATGGCTAAAGAGGAAAGGGAAAGAGGAGAAAACTGAAAAGTAGATGGGAGTGAGGTTGTTTAACGTAGGTTCAGTCCAGGGGGATGGCGGGATGAAAGGATGTGCTGGAGTGCAAGTTACCATCTCCACAGTTCAGAGGGACTGGTGTTGGGTGGGAGAAGCCAAATGGAACATATGGTGTAGCAGGTTCCTAGGTCCCTAGAATTATGCTGGAGGGCATGCTCTGCTACTGGGTATTGGACATCTCCTAGGCGGACAGTTCATCTGTGTCCGTTCATGCGCTCAGCCAGTTTAGTTGTTGTCATACCAATGTAAAAGGCTGTGCAGTGCAGGCATGTCAGCTGATAAATGACATGTGTAGTTTCACATGTGGCCCTGCCTTGAATTGTGTATGTTTTACCAGTAGCGGGGCTGGTGTATGTGGTTGTGGGGGGATGCATGGGGGAGGTTTTGCAGCGGGGTCGGTTACAGAGGTAGGAACCGCTGGGTAGAGAAGGTAGTCTGGGAATATTGTAGGGTTTAACAAGGATGTTACGGAGATTAGGGGGACGATGAAAGGCAACTCTGGGTGGTGTGGGGAGAATTTTGTCAAGGGATGATCTCATTTCAGGGATTGACTTGAGAAAGTCATATCCCTGGCGGAGTAATTTATTGATGTATTCGAGGCCAGGATAATATTGGGTGACAAGGGGGATGCTTCTGTGTGGTCTGAGGGTAGTAATATTGTTGTTGGACGGGGAGGAATGTATTGCTTGGGAGATCTGTTTGTGGACAAGGTCTGCAGGATAGTTGCGGGAGAGGAAAGCACTGGTCAGGTTATTGGTGTAATAGTTGAGGGATTCGTCACTGGAGCAGATACGTTTCCCATGAATACCTAGGCTGTAGGGAAGGGAGCGTTTGATGTGGAATGGATGGCAGTTATCAAAGTGAAGATACTGTTGTTTGTTGGTGGGTTTGATATGGACAGAGGTGTGGATGTGAGCTTCAACAAGACGAAGGTCAACATCCAGGAAGGTGGCTTGGGTTTTGGAGAAGGACCAGGTGAAATTCAGATTCGAAAAGGAGTTGAGGTTATGGAGGAAATTAAGGAGTGTTTCTTCACCATGAGTCCAGACCACAAAGATGTAATCTATAAACCTATACCAGGCCAGGGGAAGCAGCTGTTGGGTCTTCAGGAAAGCCTCCTCCATGCAGCCCATGCAGAGGTTGGCATAAGACGGAGCCATCCTGGTTTCCATGGCAGTTCCCCTGATTTGTTTGTAGGTCTGGCCTTCAAAAGTGAAGTAATTATGGGTGAGGATGAAGTTGGTAAGTGTGATAAGGAACGAGGTTTTTGGAAGATCTTCGGGTGGGCGTTGGGAGAGGTAGTGCTCAAGGGCAGAGAGACCATGGGTGTGTGGGATGTTTGTGTAAAGGGATGTAGCATCTATGGTGACAAGAAAGGTTTCAGGTAGGAGAGGAGTGGAAATGGATTTGAGGCATTCTAGGAAGTGGTTTGTGTCCTTGATGTAGGATGGGAGTCTGCGGGTGATAGGTTGGAGGTGTTGGTCTACCAGAGCTGAGATACGTTCTGTTGGGGCTTTGAAGCCTGCTACAATGGGACGGCCAGGATGGTTCTCTTTGTGGATTTTGGGTAATAGGTAGAAGGTAGGGGTACGTGGCTCAGGTGGAGTGAGTAAGTCTATGGAAGCCATTGTGAAGCCTTGTGAGGGACCTTGGATTTTTAGGATTTTCTGCAGCTCAGTCTGGATGGAGGGAATGGGATCCTGGGTAACAGCTTTGTAGGTTGAGGTGTCGGAGAGTTGACGCAGTCCTTCTGCCACATACTCAGGTTATAAGGTTGCCACTATTCCACCTTACTTGACCTCGAATACATCAATAAATTACTCCGCCAGGGATATGACTTTCTCAAGCCAACCCCTGAAATGAGATCATCCCTTGACAAAATTCTCCCCACACCACCCAGAGTTGCCTTTCGTCGTCCCCCTAACCTCCGTAACATCCTTGTTAAACCCTACAATATTCCCAGACTACCTTCTCTACCCAGCGGTTCCTACCCCTGTAACCGACCCCGCTGCAAAACCTCCCCCATGCATCCCCCCACAACCACCTACTCCAGCCCCGCTACTGGTAAAACATACACAATTCAAGGCAGGGCCACATGTGAAACTACACATGTCATTTAGCAGCTGACATGCCTGCACCGCACAGCCTTTTACATTGGTATGAGAACAACTAAACTGGCTGAGCGCATGAACGGACACAGATGAACTGTCCGCCTAGGAGATGTCCAATACCCAGTAGCAGAGCATGCCCTCCAGCATAATTCTAGGGACCTAGGAACCTGCTACACCGTATGTTCCATTTGGCTTCTCCCACCCAACACCAGTCCCTCTGAACTGCGGAGATGGGAACTTGCACTCCAGCACATCCTTTCATCCCGCCATCCCCCTGGACTGAACCTACATTAAACAACCTCACTCCCATTTACTTTTCAGTCTTCTCCTCTTTCCCTTTCCTCTTTAGCCATTCATGCATCTTTTCATCCTACATCTTTATACTATACACCTCTTTACTTCTGTATGCATCCTCTTTGGTTTGAAGCTGGCACAGTACCTACAGTAGAATATCTTTGGCTTCCCTCTGACAACCATGCCTCCATTCTTGCTACCCTCCCTGTTTTCCTTTCCCTGTTGCTTCATAACCTGGGTTGTGAGTAACTAAATCCACTTTCCCTTCTTCCCTTTCTTTCCCCTCTCTCCTCCCTGATGAAGGAACATTTATTCCGAAAGCTAGGAACTTAAATTTTCGGTTGTTTTTTGTGTTTCTATCGGCTGTACTGAGCTGAGGTAAGTACTGGCCAGCCCCTCTATCTCTTTGTTAGTAATTGTTTCACATATTTATACAGTTTGTTACATGTAGTTACACATTGTGACACATAAGTTATTTACAATCATTTTTGCTCCTTATCAAAATGTTACATATACTTCCAATAATTTCCGGGTATGCAGCCAGATCCCGTCGACATTCTGCCATGATATTTCGGCCCAGAGACGTCCGGCCATTATCAGGTGAGTACACAACTACTGAAGAGCCCAGGTGCAGTCGCGGTCGTTATGTCGAATCTCGCGCATGCGAAATGTACACGTTACATATAGTTAAATATTGTGAAACAAAGGTATTTACAATCATTTTGTACTAAGGAATTCACTTACAGTGTAAAAGCAGTGTTCCTGCAGAAACAATTTAAGATTTTTCCTGAAGCATTGCATGTTATCTGTTTCTTTCATTTTCTGCGGCAGTTTATTACACAGTTTTACACCTTCATAGAAGAAGCTATTTTGAGTCTTATGTTTATTCTTCCTGTCTAGGTGAAGACAGTGACTTCTTCTTGTACTATAGTTATGAAAACTGCTATTTGTGATATAATTTTCTATATTTTTCTTGGTGTACACTATGGTTTGGAATATAAATTCACAACGAACAGTTAATATTTCTAACATTTTGAAAAGTTCTCTGCAGTGGGCCCGCTTACTATTTTTGTAATAATTCTTACTGCTCTCTTTTGCATTTTAAATATTGTTTGTAAATTCTAGGCGCTCTCCACCAGAAAATAATACCATAACTGATTACTGAATGAACATAACTAAAGAATACAGTTCTCAAACATTCATTACTGCATGCGGATACAAGGACTCTAAGTGTATAACATGTTGTGGATATCTTTTTTGAGAGTTTCATAGCATCTTCATTCCACTTAATTTGGCTGTCAATGTGCAACCCAAAGAATTTTGTTGTAGGTACATCATCTATGGAGATGTTATCTAGTTTTAAATTTAAGGGATTCTCTTTTCTGTTCATTCTAAAGCATATTGTATTTGTTTTCTTTATGTTGAGAGTTACTTTGTTTTCTTGAGACCATCTGTGAACATCCCTAATTTTCCAGAATTTGTGCTGGAGTCTTACTTGTGATTTCTATGTTGCTGTCATCAGCAAACAAATCTCCTGATATGTTGTGGGAAACCATTTATATACACCAGAAACAATACTAGGCCCAGTACACTTCCTTGATGGACGCCAATTTTGATATATTGTGGATCAGATATATGTTTCTCAACATACTTTGATCCGCTGGAGACATGTGCAACCTCTACTGACTGTACTCTGTTTTCTAGATATGAATGAAACCATTTGAACCACTCCCCTTATTCCTAGTTCCTCTAACTTATGTGACAGCTTCTGGTGGTCAATTGTATCAAATGCCTTAGACAGGTCTAGGAAAAGGCCAGTTACATAGCTGTCCTCATCTAGTGCTTCTAAAACTGTTTTTGTAAATTGCGCTATTACAGATTCTGTACATCTACCAGGCCTGAAACCATGCTGGTTATTGCAGAGGAGGTTGAATTTACTTAGATAGCTCATAAGCCTGTATTACATTACTGTTTCTATCAATTTGGAAAAGCATGACAATAGGGCTATTGGTCTGTAGTTTTCAACGTTTTCTGCATCACCTTTCTTGTGAACTGGTAAAATTTTGGCATGCTTCACATAGTTAGGGGAGCAACCAGTTTTGAAGGATTCATTTATGATTTCTGTTAGTGGAGCTTTGATAATATTTATGCATTTTTTCAGCACACACATTGGGATTTCATCTAAACCTGCCGAGTTTTTGTTATTTAATTGCCGTACAACATTGCGTACTTCCTCCTCGGTAGTTGGAAGCAATACTATTGAGTTTGCTATAGGCTTCTGCATTGGTTGATTAGCACTTTTTGGAAAGTTTTAATGTAACGTTATTGCAATGCTGCTAAAGTAGGTATTCACATAATTTGCTAATTCTTGCAGGTTACTTTCTAAGTTTTCCTTGTTCTTTATTTGTGTGTTTGTACTTATCTGCCTCACAGTCCCTGTTTCTCATTTCACTACAGCCCATGTAGCTTTATTTTTATTATTGGCTAAATTTATGAACTTATTGTTGGCTGATTTTTTTGTAGTGTTGAGTACCTTCCTGTCGATCCTTTGGTAGTTTTTGCAGCGGCAAAAAAAAAAAAACTGGATCACTATTGTTCTTTGTAACGGAGTTTAGGTATTTACAAGTTGAACACATTTTCTAATTGCCTTAGTAATCCATTTATTGTTGGTGGGTGTTCCTATAGGAATTAATTCTTTGGGGAATGTTTCTACAAATTTTAATTTAAACTCAGACATAAAACTGGAGAATTTGCTATTCACTTTAGTTTCTATATATACTCCTTCCCAACTTTCATGTGTTAACTTTAAGGAAAACTCTTGCAAAGCTGATGGAGAGTATACTCTTTTATATACATGCAGTTTTCATTCTTTTTTTACGCAAGTTTCTACTTTTATAATCTGACACAGATGGTCAGACAGTCACACATTTTTAACAAGTACATCACAGCTTCCTCTGCCTACACCTGTAGCTACGTGGTCAATGGTAGATGATGAATGTGTGGTTATTCTTGTTGCACAGTTGGCTAGTGATGACATGCCAAAACTAAGTAGGATATTCATAACTGTGTTACTGGTGCCATCTGTTTTAGCTGTATTTATGTTAAAGTCCTCAAACAAAAGAATATTATGTTTCAGAGTCAATGCTAGTTCTAGGCTTTGTATAAGTTTTGAAAAGAATATCATTAAATTACCACTGGGAGAATAGTATACACATAATATAGTTTGTTTCTTGGGAATATTTAAAGCAACTATTTCTATTGCTGACTCTTCATAGTCTTTGTCCACACTTAGCACGATAATATCATTTCTGAATTTAAATTCAATACCGTTCTTAACATACGTACATGATCCTCCACCTTTCATTGTGTTTCTGCAATAAGAACATTCTTGAACATATGAGGGTACATTAATATACAAGATTACACTTTCTTTACACCAGTGCTCTGTAGTACAGTGTCTAAGACCTGTAACTCGACTTTCAGCTGATGCACTTTGTTTTTTACACACTGAATATTTTGGTGGAATACTGTGAGACATTTAATGTTACTTATCTTCGTGGCTTCTTTTTCATCGTATCTGCAATTGAAAAATCCTTCAGATGGGAAGGAGGTATCCTTTTCAGTCTACTTGTTGCCCTGTGGATGGTTGTTTCCATGTCTGCTGCTGCTCCTGCTATTGCTGGGATTTCTGCTGTTACTGTTGTCTGTGATGCTGCTGTTGTTGGCATTTCTGCTCCAATTATTGTTTGTACTGAAGAGTGGTAAACTTCTCCAGTTTATATCTCCAGTTAAGATTCACAAAGATAGAAATCCGGTTCATGTCATTATGAACCATATGTCATCACCATGCTATAAAATAAATAAGTTTCTTAAAATAAACTTAAATAAGTTTACTCTTCTGATACTTATTTGGGATTAAAAACAGTTCTGAGCTTCCAAATACAGTCAAAAATATACATATACCAAATACTGTAACATTGGCATCCTTGGATGTACAAAACCCTTACAGTAATGTCCCAATAAAAGAAATCATTTAAATAATTAGTAATAATCTGCTATCCCATATCATGATCAGTATTGCACAGTGTACAGAATTAACTGAGTTTCTAGATTTTGTTTAGATTCCATGCTTTCTACTTTCAGTAACAAACTATATTATCAAAAAATGGGCTTGGGACAAGTAATAGTCCAGTTGGCACTTGAGCAGATATTATTGTGAATGATTTAGAATGTAAACCACATTCTCAACTAGTCATAAAATCTAGAAATTTACAAAGCAAAGAAACTAGAACAAACAAACTGCTCAGTGAAACAGAGCAATTTTGTATCAAATGCCTACTTTGCTCTGGTTTATAACATTCTATTTTAATCACTGAACATCTCTCTTCTATATATCTTTCCTATGCCTTTGTTATAAATGGTATGTAGATGACATTTTATTACTGATAAGAGGGTGGCACCAGTGAGGTTAATGCACCTGCCCAAGCAATAGGTAGCATGTACCCAAAAATAACATTTACTATGGATGTTGAAAAAGAGAACTCCACTAACTATCCTGATCTTAATATTAAGTTGACAAAAAACATAAGTTTTCAATTTTCAGGAGACCTACGGGTACAAATAGTCTTCAGTGCCAGTTCATGCCGTCCTCCATGATATAAAAAAGCTTTCTTCACCTCAATGATTCACTGGCTTCTTCGTCTACCTTTGGCCGAAAGCAAAGATGCATGCTCAACCAGAAAATATAACCAATAAAGAATCATCGAAAACCATTCTTATGAAATCTCATGGCAAAATGTCCCAGCAAATAGAAAAATGTTTCAGAAGATCTAGTGTTAGATGTGACTTTTAAATTAACAACACCTTAAAACTGAGAGAAATATATAAACTGAAAAGGGTATATCACAAATGTGATAGCTCTGGAGTATACAAGATTGATTGTAATAACTGTGATAAATATTATATTGGCCAAACTGGCCAGGCTTTTAACATAAGGTTTAAGCAGCAATCGCATCCACATAATGAAACTGCTATTGGATTATGTTTATCAGAACTGGTTATTCTATAAGGGCAGGGAGCATTGAGAAAGACATGCATATTCTCCACGGAGTGCAAAAATACCATGTTCACAAGTTCCAAAAGAGCCAGAAATTTACAAAGCCGAAAAACAAAAGCCAAGAAACACGGTCAAAGGGGTAGAGTAATTTTGTACACAATGTCTGCTTCACTTTGTTTGATAACATGCTACTTTAATCGTTGAATGCCCCTCTTCTAAATATCTTTCCTATGTCTTTACTGAGTATGGAGTGCTTACATATTTACTTCATTTTCTTATGTTGAGCAAATAACTCTTGTTTTCTTGCCCCTTCTCTGTTTGTATGATATATTTTATGTAGGTACATGGTGAAAGACCCCTCCCAGATACGGTAAAAAAAATTGACATAAGCGAGGACCGACCGTAAGCAGCAGCAAAAACATTAATAATGAATGAGTGGTAAGGCAGAGACAAATGAACAAAAAACATCATTCACTTTTCTTTGTACATGATTTTGTTTCGAGTCTTGTATTCTATGTGATTCTGAATAAGAGAAAACTTAATAACACTATTAAGTGTTTTTATTGAAGTGAAGTGGAGCCATGCTGGGAGTATTTCCTTCATCTTGAGAGGCACTGGTGTCCTTGGAGTTGGCTGCCTGCATCTACAATAGGAATATAAGGGAGGAAGTCCATGGTCCTATTTCGTAAGACTAACAGAAGTATAAGATCTTTCAAAAGACAACAGATATAATTAAAATATATATAATGATGGACACACACACACACACACACACACACACACACACACACACACACACACACACAGAGAGAGAGAGAGAGAGAGAGAGAGAGAGAGAGAGAGAGAAAAGAAGCAAGGAAAGGTAAAGTGAATGACGAATAGCACAAGTTCATATATGGAGAACATTTAGTGATAATGCAATTGTAGTATCCTTTAATTTTTTCCATTTTAATTATAAATCATCATTATTATTATTATTATACAATTTCATTAACTAGATCAACTTGTTAATGGCCTGTTATGGTGTTTTATCATTCTTTTCTTGGAATGGCTTGTCACAGGGTACGAAGAGCCCTCTGGCATTTATGTTCCTCTAACCACTTCTTGCCTATGTGGTATTCTGATGGTAAGGCCAACACAAGGTGCTGATTATTTCCAAAAGTCTGTTTTCACTCATTTGGCTTCTTTCTCTACCAGTTTTATCATTTTTATATTATTCTGCATACTCCGTAAACTTGTCCTTACGTACATCATTATATTATCATTTCAAATTGCCGCAAAAGCAAAACAACCATTATTGTCACTTAACAATCTAAATTTCAACACATTTTAATTCACTACACTTGATTACTATAATGACTTATAGACCCGGAAAGCCCACTATAGACTTTACTGAATGTATTCTTCCTTCTATTTTATATCATAGAATGCAGCATTGAAAAATATGTGTTATACCTATAGTGATGACATCTGGCGAGCTTGTAACAAACATTTTGTGACTACTGTATGGCAGTTTGTTTTGAACAGTCGCGCTTTTAACGAAACGACTCTAGTGAGTACCGTATTGTGTGTGTGTGTGTGTGTGTGTGTGTGTGTGTGTGTGTGTGAGAGAGAGAGAGAGAGAGAGAGAGTTTTGTGTTTATCATTTCACATTCACAATGCCATAATGCCATTATGGCTCCATGGCTCCATTATATTACGACATGTTTTTGAAACAGGTATGCCCTGTCATGTTTAAAGTGCATAATATTCAGATGTATGTCAGTAATAATTTTCATCATGGCCTATTTTATTATTTTAAGCGGTGGGCAATCCACTAGTTGTATTTGTATTTTTTTCCATGTTTTGCTACAGATCAGATGGTCATTGCTGACCAAAACTGGTAGTCAGATTACCTACATGTTTGTGATCATAGACATGAAATAAAGAAATTTAAGTAACATATTTGCGAGTATTGCTTCAACGAACATTAAACCTTCCCAATGTTCATTGGGAACATGTGTGAAGACTGTTTACACAAATTTCAACAAATTCTGATATGGCTGAGCAGGAAGACCTATGTAAGCTGACATGGAATGACCCTATAATCTATGGCGACCATAAAATATACATGCAAATGGACTGTTACAGATGAATAATGCATTGCATGACTTACTGCAAAGATAGACTTAATTGTGAATTATTTCGTGTGTTGTGTACTTACACTCCAAAGAATGAGAATATAAATTTTATTTTCATTTCAATAAACTTGTTTTTCTTTGTTTACCTTTGCTTTAGCTTTTCTATGTTGAAGCCCCTTCAGACTGAACACTACTCGTCTTTTCCTTGAAGACTGAAGTACACAGTATCATTAGACATCTATAAAAACCAAAGGCATGCACACAAGCATTTGGCAAGTCCTAATAAGAAAGAAAGGAGAACTTTAGACATAATAAATCTCTAGAAAATGTACTACATAATTAATTTAATACATTATTTACAACATAGAAAGTTTATGCAAAAAAAGGAACCAAATGATTTTATTAAGTAAAAAGGACTACTTAGTAGCTTTAATTGTACATCAATATTACTGTTGTACGTTCATTCACTCATTACATTTTATTTTTATTTAAAATTGATCTTAGAGACTGCTTATTAGAATCAGGTATTTCTGTTAAGAGTTCTTGACAGATTTCATATGTATTACAGAATAGAAATAAAACTAAATTTGGAGTGGGTGAACATTAAATATAATATCCACAAGATTCAGTACTTAGTCCACTTCTGTTCTTAACCTACATACACTAATCATCATCAAAAGAACTGCTGCCAGAAGGACAAGGCAGATGGCAATCATGGTTGGCAGGCAGGTACATGGTACTACACATACAAAATGATTACACTTTCAGCTTTGAAAGAGAAAAATTTGTTGATAACATGGCCACAAAACGTATTTATTAGTATAGCATCTGTCCCACATGGTTGTGAATACAAGCATCCTGATATTGTGGCATGGAACTGTATTGATTGGTCATGGATGTAGTCCAGTGATACCCTATTCCATGCTGCTTGCATCTGAACGTGTAGTTCCCAAAAACTAGTGAGTGGAGGTTGAGTCCTGATGACATGCTCCATGGCACCCCATGCATTCTTGATAGGTGAGAGATCAGGCAAGGTGGCTGACCATGGTGGAGTATCTGCAGCTGCAAGGACTGTTCGGGAGGTAGCAGCAGTATGAGGATGAGTGTTGCCCTCATGATAAAGGGCAGGGGTATGGGAGCCAATGAATGGCAGAGCCACTAGTTGCAAGACCAGCTCCACATGGTGCACAGTAATGTAGTCTGTTAGGAATGCTAACAGTCAACCAACAGAGTGTGTTGCGACATGCAACTGCCTGCCATTGGTGCTAGCACTTATGGGATGTTGCATAGAAGGCAGGACAGCCTGCTGAATGGCCCCTATCAGTGCTGTGGGATCTGTTCGAGTGTGCTGAATAATCCATCAGTTCTGCCTCCTTGTGGTTCCAGCATTCTGTTTCCATTACTGCCAACAATGGGCAATGGTGGTGTCTGTATGATCAGTGTGGCCCTCTGTACAGTGATTGGCCCACCTAGCATCTGACAACCCCACAATGTGGTCCCCCTCAAGCTCTTTCAGCTGGACAGCCTACTGTCAAACATGTCGCATGGGCATAGTGCACGTTCAGGTGATACTCTAATGACACTGTTTGGGGGCCTTGTTCATCAACCGATGAGCACAATCTCATGGCGTCACCCATGTTCCCTGACAGGATAGCCGATCACATAAAAGTAATCATTGGAATAGCTGCTGGTGTGCAACATGGTGCCCAGTTTGCAGTGGGGATCGGGCACTTCTGGTGCAGCTCTTTTTATCAGGATCAGGTATGTGATTACCAACGACATTACAGGAGTCTTCAAAAACTGTGATTTTTGCTATACACCTTGCAGAGATTTTTCATTCGTGTAAGCTCACTTTTTGTGTCTATGTTTGCTTCAATAATAAACTTTATTTTAAAGAATAAATTGTGTTTTACTCAAGGCAGAATCTTTTCAAAACGTATTTGGCTGATCATTCAAGTCTACTGATAATGGGCACAATAAATCTTCACCAGAAAGAGAGATTAACATTAAAATTAGTTCACAGAGAATAGCTTAACTCTTAATCATAGGAAAACTAATATTATAGGGTTCAAAACAAATAAAAATGACTTATAGGTGTCAAAAGTAGAGATCAAAAGGCACACACTGGATTAGCTTTTTGTGTGAAGTTCCTAAATAGGTAGTGAACTGTGGTGGATGAGTTAACCAAAATACCCAACTCTGCCTGTTTGGCATTTGCAGATCTACCACTCTGTATTGACTGGCAGAGGGAATGCCAGCATACTTTCACTTAATTCTCCTTCTTCTGGGGAGTGCAGTTAATGCCAAGAACATATTATATATTCAACAGAACTATGTAGTAGGTGTTGATAACTGAACAACATTACAAGCTTCTTCAGGGAACTTGGGTGTTTCTTACACTTACAAGCTAACAAGATACTTACTTCCTAATGGCAAGTAAAGTTGTCATCAACATAAAGGCTGGTTTGACCACAACAGTGCTTTATTAAGCATGTCCTATATGATGTGGTATACAGTTGCCTTTCTCTGACCTTTGCACTTATGTATGCAGTCATTTATATGGGGACATACAGTTTAGTGTGGACTCCAAACAGTGGTGCTACTCTGAATTTTTCATATAAGGTGAAAGAAATGATACGTAACAGGTACAAATTTTTGGACTGACTGGGGATCGAAACCCAGACCTTTGGATCTTTAGCCTGCCACTTAACCACTAAGACCATTCACCTGTTTGTGGCAGTTGTTTAAGAGTTAATTTAGGATGAACTGTACAATTTACAACTGCAATACAAAAAGCAAACATTAATTTCCATACAGACAATATATCAGAATGTAGGATTTAGAACAGGGTTTTATAATTTGATGTGAAATTCTGGAACAAGTTTCTGGTATGAATCAGGCAGGAAACTGGAAATCCATAAATATTCAAAAACAAAGTAGCAGAGTTCCTTATGAGCGACTCCTGTATTTTATCTGACTTTTCTGATGAAAAATAATGACTAACTTATAAAAATTTCTAATGTTTCCAGCATGTACTATGGTCTATGAAGCTGCTATATGCAATGTTTATGAGGCAAATACATTGCCTGACAAAATGTGAAGAACCCAAAATACATGATCAGATGTTAATTCTGCCGACATTCATGAGAAAATATAGCACATCCTTAGCCAGCACTACCTTCCTTCAGTGACATGGTTCAATGCATGGTTTGTGATAAGAACTCTTGAGACAAAGATGATGTAACTTACCAAACGAAAGTGTTGGTATGTTGATAGAGACACAAACAAACACAAAAACACACACAAAATTCAAGCTTTCGCAACCCACAGTTGCTTCATCAGGAAAGAGGGATGGAGAGGGTAAGACGAAAGGATGTGGGTTTTAAGGGAGAGGGTAAGGAGTCATTCCAGTCCCGGGAGCAGATAGACTTACCTTAGGAGGGAAAACGACAGGTATACACCAGCTTGTGTGTGTGTGTGTGTGTGTGTGTGTGTGTGTGTGTGTGTGTGTGTGTGTGTGTGTGTGTGTGTGTGTGTGCGCGCGCGAGAGTGTATACCTATCCTTTTTCCCTCTAAGGTAAGTCTTTCCGCTCCCAGGATTGGAATGACTCCTTACCCTCTCCCTTAAAACCCACATCCTTTCGTCCTTCCCTCTTTCCTGATGAAGCAACCATGGGTTGTGAAAGCTTGAATTTTGTGTGTGTTTATGTGTTTGTTTCTGTCTCTATCAACATACCAACAATGTAGTTAAACTGTATCAGGTCATAACATGAAAATTAGTATATTTGTGATCTGTATAGTTTTACATTAAAAATATTGTGTACTGTATGTGGGTTCGAGGAGGCTGGAGCAATGGCAGCAGGCTTGCTGCAATGAGGTACAGTATCGCTGAAAGCTGGTCACCAAATGCGTTAAGTTGATGGTTGTGCCAAAATGAAAGACGATGTTGTTGGGACAGTGGCCTTTGATAATTATTAATAAAGATATTGTATTGTATCACAGAAAGAAAAAAGAGAAAAACCTTTGTATGATCTCAATTCATGTATTAGTTGTTGCCTTGTTGCTTTCACATTAAGTTGCACTCATAAGTGAGAGCAACCAGAGTTTCTGTTAATATATTTAAAATGCAAATGTATTATGAAGAATGAATAAAAACTGAATAGAAGATGTAATCAGTACTGATGTAACTGTTACCAACATTTTCATAAAATTAAGGTATCAGCAGGATAATCTTGTTACCCAATGTGAGGACTTGTAAGCTGCTAAGAGCATTGAAATACTGAATCAGTCAAAATATAGTATCAGATTTGCAGTCAAAATATAGTATCAGATTTGCTAATATCATTGGAAACCTATTTTTATTAATGAATTACATGGTCAGGCCGATTGATGGACATGCTGAAGAAATATTTCATATCAACCCGCTGCAGGTGTCAACAATATCAACAGGACCAGGCACAAGCATAGCAGAAATACAATTTTAACTATATAAATTAACATCAAGATCTGGTACAATCAAGAAAGAAGACAACAAATAAAACAAGAGGCAAGAAAGAAAATGAAAATGCAAGACAAAGAGCAAGAGAGGAGATGAAGACAGAAGAAGTGGTCCTCGGTGCAGAAGAAAAGGGAGTGTCTTACAGGTGGTGGCGAGCAGAGGCGATGGTGACCAACATTCTGCAATGTTGGAGGGTTGTATTCAGTGCTGCTGGGGTAAGGGAGGTTGCTGACCTGCTTAGAGGTGGAGGAGCCTGTCAGGGCATCACTACGATTTGCAGACCTGCAGCCTTCGAAATATCGCCTCATAGAGCAGTCACCAAATATTAATAGCAAAGATATATCTGGTGAATTTAGTGAAACAGTAACTGTTATTTGTATTTGGTGTTTGTAGACTGATGCTCGACACCTCACTCATTCTGTTTATATAGTAACAATCAAAGGGTTACACAGTAACGTTATGAATGTAATTTTGGACTCTAGATAGAGTACACATGGACTAAGCTAAAAATCAGCAGTTAGTATGTAACCAGAATGCAGATATAATTATTGATATCTATTTTAGTTGATAAACCATCAGTGTATCAAAGTCTCCGTGACTAGCAAAAATGTTTGAAACACTTGTGTCTTAGAGTAAAATGTCACATATTCTTAAAGAAACTCTGCACACTCATAGTGATAAAAGTAATATTTACATGAAAGAATTGCTAGAGGCTAATAAAGCAGAACTCAAAAATAAACTGGACATTAAGATGAAAGACTTTTTACAAGCTAATAACTCAGTATGCAAAAAGAAATTGGCTATCCACAGTGGTGAAATTTAAGTTAGGGTGAAAGAATTGTTAAGGTGATAATAATGCAGAGCTCAAAATATGTGCACCAGAATTTAGCATGCAATATCACAATACTGAAGGAGAAGTTTCAGGACTGTTATCTATGGATATATTAGAACTAAATATGTGATTAAGGATGTGGGAACAGAAATTGGTGCTATGGATGAATGATTGGAGAAACATATAAAGGACCAACAGAGGAAAAGAATGCTATGAAAGCACAAATAGAGCAAGTTATTGAAGTATTTTGTAGTTCTAAGTTTCTAACAAAGAGCTAGAAGTGTACTAAAGAAGTTACAGGTGAAGTTGAAAATAAAAATATCAAAGTAGTATATCGTAAATAAAATAGAAAGAAACTTCCACATGGGAAAAATATATTAAAAACAAAGATTCCAAGACTTACCAAGTGGGAAAGTGCCGGCAGACAGGCACAATGTTCATTGTGCCTGTCTGCCGGCACTTTCCCGCTTGGTAAGTCTTGGAATCTTTGTTTTTAATATAAAGTAGTATATCGTGTAGATGAATCAGTAAAAAAGTTAAGAAATGAGAATGAAGCAGATCTTGGTGCATTTAGGGAGCAATTAAACAATTTAATACTACAATGTAATAGCTTTAAGAATAGATCTAGAAAAGTAAGAGATAAGACTGATAGACTAACTCTTTCTTGAGAGAGAGAGAGAGAGAGAGAGAGAGAGAGAGAGAGAGAGGGGGGGGGGGGGGGGGGAGGGAGGGAGGGGGGCAGGGAGGAGATACTATTATGTTATTGGATGCTAATTTACAAGGATTGTTAAGTGTTCCTAACAATGGACATACTGAAGCTATGTCACTAAGCCTACCTGAAGGTGATAAGACTCGTAGTGGCAATGGGGTGTGTCACAGCAATGTGACAGTAGATTCTGCAGTAACCAAATGTGATGATACTGGGAAGGACTCTTCCTAATCAGAGCTAAGGGATGATGGAAGCAGTTTCAATTAGAGAGCTACAGTGGGCTCTCTATGAAGTTGTCAAAGTTTAAACCAAGAAATGGACTACACCCCATAATTTTGAGACAATTTGAAGATGCAGTGCCAAGTTCACTGAACCATTAAAGGAAATCCAGTGGGCATTAGCACACATAGAAGTGGAGTCTGCAAATTTGGGTGCATTACACCACAATGAATTTAGTGACTGGGAAGAGTTTTGTAAAAGATTTTTACAGTATTGGCCAGCTGCTAGGCAACACAAACTGTTGTTGGAACTTATGATGCCCTGTCCTTACAAGAGATGATGGGCAGTTTTAAGCAATATTTCGAATGGCATTTAGACAAACCACAATTTTTAGATAAAACACTATGAATAAAAGTATTACTTAGCCAATTACCAACCAACATTATGGAGAAAACGATAGGTAAAGACAGTGCTAGAATACCCAAGTACGTACGTGACACAATGGTTCACAGGAAGTTATCAATAAACCACACCCAAAAGCACTAACCCTTAAACATCCAAAAACAGAGAAAAATCACAGGTATATATAATATTGAACGTATCAGAAAATACAAAATCAACTGGTTGACAATACAGGAAGGTATTAAAAACTTCAGGGCCTTTCATGTAAGAAGTGAGGAAGGTAGTGGGATGGAGTATAAAGTATTTCACATTCAAAAGAAAAAAAAATAGAAGTCCATGTAAAGACAATGAAACATACGGAAAGAGGCCACTGTTTGGGAAGGTAGACTACTGTGAGTGACTAGAAAGAAGAACCAATTTAACCCTAGATTTAAAGTAATAATAAAAGAGACTTGCTACATAATTATTCAATTACTACAAATTTCTTGATTAACAAAATACAAACATTAATGTTGGTACTATTAAATGTACTTGGGTGAACTCTAATAAATGCCAAAGGCATAGGGCAACTATAAATCATCTCGTGGTAATGAAAAGGTCATATACAGAATAGTATATCCTAAGGAGAATTAGTTTTGAGGGATAAGTGGCAAACACTATCTAAAAGCATGGATTACTTATGAGATTTTGTTTTGATGGCAGAAGATGGAAGTAATAGTTGTTGATATTATTATTATTATTATTATTATTATTATTATACAGGATGGAGAAAAATTGTGTAATGAAATTTTAACCGTGGATAGCTGACACCAGTAGGAACAAAAATTACTAATGTTGTGTGGGTTGAAAATGCACAATTTTTAAACTACAGAAACTTGCCACCACATGCTCCGATTGGCTGTGGGATTGCCCTGTCATCGTTTGTCGGTTGACGGGCAGCGTTATGATTGTTGATTCACCCATACAAACGTCCCTCACCCCATCACTGCCCCAACGTGATATACACACATGGCGAATAAGTCTTGCTATTTGTCTCCACCTCACATCATATGCATTCACATGTAAGCTTTGCTTCGGAGCACACACACGTCACCTGTGATTTAGTCATACAGTAAGTGTGGTGGCACAGTATTCATTCGGAGAACAATGAGATATAGTTTTTGTTTATGGACTAGCTGACAGTAATGCGCATGGAGCTCAATGCTTGTGAGGGGAACAGTACCCAGAAAGACGCCACCCACACCCCCCAAACATTTACAGCAATTCACCAGTGACTTGGCGAAACAGGCTCGTTAGTGGGATATCATGATGATGCTGGAAGACCTCAGACATGATGGGATGATGCATTTGAAGAGACTGTTCTCGAGCACTTCAAGGAAGCACCTACAACAAGTACTTGAGCGGTTGGACATGACATGAGGGTCACTCACTGATTAGTCTGGGAGGTTTTGAGGGATGACAGCCAGCATCCATTTAGTTTTCACCCTGTCTAAGACCTAAATCCTGTGGCAAACTATGAACACAGGCTAGGGTTTTGCCGGTGGTTTCTACAACGTGTTGCACTTGTGTTGTTTAACGATGAATGCACCTTCCATAGGGATGGCCTTCATAACAGTCAAAATGATCATTAGTGGGAAGGGGAAATTCTCACATCACGTACGTCCATGGACATCAGCAATGATTTTCGCTCAACATCTGGGCAGGCGTTGTCGGTGACCATTTGATTAGGCCGGTCCGTCTACTTCCTCAACTTGCTGGAGCAAATTACCTTCACTTTTTGCAAGAAACTCTATCCAGCTTGCTGGAAGGTGTTCCCCTGGACATATGGCTAAGCATGTTGTTGCACCATGATGGGGCGCCCACACATAACAGTCGTACTCTTTGACGGCAGGGTAACTGACAGAGGTGCTCATAGGACACGGCCCCCGCGATCACCAGACCTCATTCCACTGGACTTTTTTCTGTGGTGATTCCTCAAGGTTCTAGATCACCCACCCGGACATGAACCACCTAGAAACAAAGAGAAATTCATGTATCACATCCAACATGCCACCAGTCACATCAGGGGGATGCCAGGAATCTCTGATATGAGTTCGGCAAAACAACATCTGACGTTACCAAGCTTGTGGCGCCTCAGAGGGTCGCTAGTTCGAGCACCTGCTTTTTAGTAAACAATGTCCTAGTTACAAAAAAGGCCCTTCTCAGGGCCAACACAATATGTAAAAGACTTTCTGTACATGAACTAACAGCTGTTGATGGGTTTGTTCCCAGGGTGTCTTATCATGAAACTGCAATGGATGTGTCGGAACCGAGGTGCAGGATACCTTGGATACATCACGATCTCTGACAGCATTTGTGGTCATGCATTGTCCAGAGCATCCGGCAACAGGGCAACCTTGTGGCCAATTGGAGGGTGTGGCACCACGTTTCTGTAGTTTAAAAACTGTGCATTGTCGACCTACACAGCATTAGTAATTTTGGTTTCTACTGACATCTGCTATCCAGGATGAAAATTTTGTGACACAATTTCATGGAGTGGGTTCCTGTAGTCATGTCCTAGTTCATGAACCACGGGCAACATATGAGTGGCCAAGTAAGTGGTCCCGACAGTCGGGGTATCAGTTACTTTGGAATAAGGCAGGGCATCTCGGACATATTCTGAGTCGTGGTCACCTTTGCGCTCATACGGCAAAGACTACCAAATCCACCAGTTAGTCCCTCAACTGTTAGGGGTAATACCCAATGGGACTCAGGGCAAGTAAGGCTAGCAACCTGCTTCCCTGGTACTTTAAATATGATGCTGGCAACAATCAGAGCAAAATGCCTTGGAGCTTTGGAGGTGACGGGGTCCCACCTCTAACTGACAAACCAGGAACTCCTAAGATACGACTTGGCAAACAAATGGTAATGAGATGGGGAGCTATTAATATAAATGGGGGCTACTCTGGGAAGAAGGTAGAGCTGGCAGAGGCTGCAAGTAAGATGGGGCTGGACGTTTTAGCTGTAAGTGACATTCGGGTAAGGGGTGAGAAAGAAGAGGAACTGGGAGAATACAAGGTCTACCTGTCAGCAGTCAAAGCAGGAATAGCACAATGGGGTGTAGGGCTGTACATCAGGAAAGAAATGGAACCCAGCGTAGTTACAATAAGGTATGTAAACGAACGACTGATGTGGATAGATTTGACAATGTCTAGCAAGAAAATTAGGATTGTGTCAGTATATTTGCATTGTGAAGGGACAGATCAAGATAAGATGGATAGTTTTTATGAGGCACTCAGTGATGTAGTTGTTAGAGTGAAGGACATGGACAGTGTTCTGCTCATGGGTGATTTTAACGCCAGGATTGGAAATCGAACAGAAGGGTATGAAAAAGTTATGGGTAAATTTGGAGAGGATATGGAGGCCAACAGGAACGGGAAGCAACTCTTGGATTCCTGTGCCAGTTTGGGCTTAGTAATCACAAACTCCTTTTTTAAACATAAGAACATTCACCGGTATACTTGGGAAGGCAGGGGAACCAGATCTGTCATTGACTATCTAATAACAGATCAGGAATTCAGGAAGGCTGTGAGGGACACAAGTGTATTCAGGGGATTCTTTGATGACACTGATCATTATTTAATCTGCAGTGAAATTTGGATTGTGAGGCCGAAGGTGCAGGAGGTCAGGTCCATGTGTAGGAGGATAAGAGTGGAGAAACTTCAGGATAAGGAAATAAGGCACAAGTACATAACAGCAATCACAGAAAGGTACCAGTTAGTTGAATGTAGTCAATTACAGTCATTGGAAAAGGAATGGACAAGGTACAGGGACACAGTACTAGAAGTGGCTAAAGAATGTCTTGGAACAGTAGTGTGTAAAAGTACGAAGAAGCAAACAGCTTGGTGGAATGACACAGTCAAGGCAGCTTGTAAAAGGAAAAAGAAGGCGTATCAAAAATGGCTACATACTGGAACTCAGGTAGACAGAGAAAGTTATGTTGAAGGAAGAAACAAAGCCAAACAGATAATTGCAGCATCCAAGAAGAAATCTTGGGAAGACTTTGGAAACAGGTTGGAGACTATGGGTCAAGCTGCTGGAAAACGATTCTGGAGTGTAATTAGCAGTCTTCTAAAGGGAGGTAAGAAGGAAATGACAAGTATTTTGGACAGGTCAGGAAAACTGCTGGTGAATCCTGTGGATGCCTTGGGCAGATGGAGGGAATATTTTGAAGAGTTGCTCAATGTAGGTGAAAATATGATCAGTAATGTTTCAGATTTCAAGGTAGAATGGGATAGGAATGATGATGGAAATAGGATCACATTTGAGGAAGTGGAGAAAATGGTCAATAGATTTCAGTGCTGGGGTGAATGAAATTAAGTCAGAACTCATCAAATACAGTGGAATGTCAGGTCTTAAATGGCTACACAGGATAATTGAAATGGCCTGGGAGTCGGGACAGGTTCCATCAGACTGGACAAAAGCAGTAATCACACCAATCTTTAAACATGGAAACAGAAAAGATTGTAACAACTACAGAGGTATCTCTTTAATCAGCGTTGTGGGTAAAATCTTCTCAGGTATTGTTGAAAGGAAAGTGCGAGTATTAGTTGAGGACCAATTGGATGAAAATCAGTGTGGGTTTAGGCCTCTTAGAGGTTGTCACGACCAGATCTTTAGCTTGCGGCAAATAATGGAGAAGTGTTATGATTGGAACAGGGAATTGTATCTATGCTTTATAGATCTAGAAAAGGCATATGACCGGGTTCCTAGGAGGAAGTTATTGTCTGTTCTACGAGATTATGGAACAGGAGGCAAACTTTTGCAAGCAATTAAAGGTCTTCACATGGATAGTCAGGCAGCAGTTAGGGTTGACGGTAAATTGAGTTCATGGTTCAGAGTAGTTTCAGGGGTAAGACAAGGCTGCAACCTGTCGCCACTGTTGTTCATATTATTTATGGATCATATGTTGAAAACAATAGACTGGCTGGGTGAGATTAAGATATGTGAACACAAAATAAACAGTCTTGCATATGTGGATGACTTAGTTGTGATGGCAGATTCGATTGAAAGTTTGCAAAGTAATATTTCAGAGCTAGATCAGAAATGTACGGACTATGGTATGAAGTTTAGCATCTCCAAAACGAAAGTAATGTCAGTGGGAAAGAAATATAAATCGACTGAGTGCCAAATAGGAGGAACAAAGTTAGAACAGGTGGATGATTTGAAGTACTTAGGATGCATATTCTCACAGGATGGCAACATAGTGAAAGAACTGGAAGCGAGGTATAGCAAAGCTAATGCAGTGAGCGCTCAGCTACGATCTACTCTCTTCTGCAAGAAGGAAGTCAGTACCAAGACTAAGTTATCTGTGCACCGTTCAATCTTTCGACCAACTTTGTTGTATGGGAGTGAAAGCTGGGTGGATTCAGGTTACCTTATCAACAAGGTGAGGTTACGGATATGAAAGTAGCTAGGATGATTGCAGGTACTAGTAGATGAGAACAATGGCAGGAGGGTGTCCACAATGAGGAAATCAAAGAAAAACTGGGAATGAACTCTATAGATGTAGCAGTCAGGACGAACAGGCTTCGATAGTGCGGTCATGTTACACGTATGGGAGAAACAAGGTTACCCGAGAGACTCATGGGTTCAGCAGTAGAGGGTAGGAGGAGTCGGGGCAGACCAAGGAGAAGGTACCTGGATTCGGTTAAGAATGATTTTGAAGTAATAGGTTTAACATCAGAAGAGGCACCGATGTTAGCACTGAATAGGGGATCATGGAGGAATTTTATAAGGGGGCTATGTTCCAGACTGAACGCTGAAAGGCATGATCAGTCTTAAATGATGATGAATTTTTCTCCACCCTGTATATTGAAGGACTGTTTATGGTGGTGAAGTGATTCATGGTCACAGATAGCTGCTGTTAGGAAAGTGATGGTGGAGAGATACGTTCTCAATAAGTAGAAACATTTTTTTAATAACATTACTACCCTCTTGATTGATGTGTATGTATGGATGACTACTGTTCATTGACCAACTTCAGATTACAGTACTTGTTACATGTGATATAGCAATGGTGACATAATTTAAAGGCCATATAATACACTGTGTAAGATAATGAAGTATTACCACTTTAAGGGAACATAATGCTTCCCTGTAAAGAACACAAGTAAAAGTCGTACCCAACTAAAGCAAGGCAGCTACTTGAATGGAATACAAAATAAAAGCAGATGGTCTCAAAAGTTATTTAAATCCAGTTAGGTTTTTTCCCCTGGACGTTAGTAGAACCTATTTTAGTGCCTACCTGCTATTACATATTAGTGGAGAACAAGGGGTTAGGTTTAACGTAATGTGTATTTTTGATAGTATCATAACTTATACTGAGGTGACAAAAGTCATGGGATACTTCCTAAAACCATGTTTTACCTCATTTTGCCGTGCACAAACAATGAGCCATGCTGCCTCTATAACCACTCATGAATGCGAGAATGTTGCTGGTGCAGTATTTTGTGCATGAACTGACTTCTCATTATGTCCTATAAATGTTTGATGGATTTATGTCAGGCAATCTGAGTAGACAAATCATTTGCTTGAACTGTCCAGAATGTTCTTCATCTCCCAAGCAGCCGAACATAACCATTTCCAGTCAACAATTGGTTCAGTTGAACCAGAGTACCCAGTTCATTCCATGTAAACAAAGCCTCCACCATTATGGAGGCACCATCAGCTCGCACAGTGCCTTGTGGACAACTTTGGTCCTTGGCTTCAGGGGGTCTGCGCCACACTCAAACCGTATCATCAACTCTTATCGACTCAAATTGGGACTCATCTGAGCAGGTCACAGTTTCCCTGCCACCTAGGTTCCAACCGATATGGCCAAAAGCACAGAAGAGGTGCTGTAGGTGAGGTTGTGCTGTTAGCAATAAGCACTAACATCGGTCATCAGCTTTCATAGACCATTAAGGGGGGGGGGGGGGGGGGGGGTAGGACGTGAAACGGGACGACTTGGAGCAGGAGATACACCACAGGAATTTTTAATTTCCACTGTCTATACTTCTAAAAATAAATTCATAGAATGACCAGAAAGGATTCAAGATTTACACTTACAGTACTGGAAGCTCAAAAATATAAGAAAATGATTTTTTTTTTACATTTGAATTTCACCTTTTTTTCACTTACCATTGACTGCATTTGTTGCTATAGTTACACTTTTCTTCATAAGTAAGGGAGATTCTTCGATGAATTTTGCACAGCATACAAACCATACTTACAGGTGTACGAAACTCTAGAATTTTCCAAATCTATTAAAAAATGGAGATAATTAACTATAAAATTTGAGTTATTTCTAAACATGAAGTTTAAAATGTAACAGCACATTCATTTTTTTCATAAATTAAATAATTTCTAGAGTTTCATACACCTGTAAGTATGGTTTGTACGCTGTGCAAAATTCATCGAAGGATCTCCCTTACTTATGAAGAAACACGTACCTATAGCAATAAACGCAGCCAATAGAAGTGAAAAAATGATCAACTTTCACTTGTAAAAAAAATTATTTTGTTATTTTTTTGAACTTCCACTGCTATAATTGTAAATCCTGAATCCTTCCTGGTCATGCTGATAAAGTTTTATGAATTTATTCGTAAAACTATAGACAGTGGAAATTAAAATGTCCTGTGGTGTCTCTCCTGCTCCAAGACAATCCGTTTGATGTCCTACCCCCTTAATGCCAAATCTCACCGTACTGTCATAGGAGATACATTCCATCGTACATCCCACATTGATTTCTGTGATTATTTTACATAGTGTTGCTTGTCTGTCAACTCTTCAGTCATTGAGTTGTAAGTGGTGAGAAATAATACCTGAAATTTGGTATTTTCAGAACACTCTTGCCACTGTGTATCTCTGAATATTGAATTACTTAATGATTTCCAAAATGGAATGTCCCACATGTCTAGCTCCAACTACCATTATGCATTCAAGGTCTGTTAATTCCTGTTGTGTAGCCCTAATCACGTGAGAAACCTTTCACATGGCTCACCTGAGCACAAATGACAGCTCTGCCATTTTATAGCTTGTTTACATGATACTACCACCATCTGCATACATGCATATTACTATCCCCAACTTTTGTCAGCTCAATGTGTATACATAAGAAATCAAGAGTGGCCTCAACATCCTACTGGTTAAGGACATGGATCCTATTCCTATTATGGACTTGCATGTAATTATGGTGACAATAAAGTTGGATAAGCCTGTTTCTTCTAATGAATAGATAATCCAAAAATAATCAAGTGACATATCTCATGGACAAGTGATCAGCACAGCACGAAATAGTGACAAGTGTAACATTATGTTGCACTGACTTGGTGGTTTTCAAAAGTATAACATAAAATGACTGAAGGTTTCACACCTAACAGTCAGTCCAGAGAAATCATTTGATTTGGGAGTATGTCAGTCATACCCACTGGGAAGGTATTCAGTGGTGACTGATTTAGAGAATAGTAAATAGTAGGTGTGAAGTAGTCACAGCCATATACCGAGCCACTGGAAGTGGAGTTATGTCCTGGTATTCATTAGAGAATATGCAAATCCTTGGCCAGCGCTACCTTCCTTCAGTGACACAGTTCGATGTATGGTTTGTGGTAAGAACACTTGATATAGTGTATGAAGTATGTAATATTCGTATGAAAGGAAACGTAGTTAAGCTGTACAGGACAATATTTTCAAAAATGAGTAAATTCATGATATGTATAGTTTTATATAAGAGGTAGTGTGTTCTATGTGTTGTTGTTTCCTTCCGATACATGGTTTCAAGTATGTTTGGAGCAACAGTGGCGGATTTGCTGCAACAAGGTACAGCGTTGTTGAAAACTGGTCACCATATGCACAAAGCCAAAGGCTGTGCCAAGCTGAAAGACATCGTCATCAGGACAGTCGCCTTTTATTATTATTATTAAAGATATTGTATTTTAGAAAGAAAAAAAAGAGGAAATGTTTTATATGATCTTAATTTTTGTATTAGTTGTTGCCTGGTCCTCTTCACAGCATTAAGTTGCACTCAAATCTGTGACCAACCAGAGTCTCTGTTATTACATTGACAAAAAAAATATATTGTGAAGTACGAATAAATATTGAACGGAAGATGTTATTAATGGAAATTTAAAACCTGTGTTGATTTTTTTTTTTTTTTTTTTTTTTTTTTTTTTTTTTTTTTTTTTGTGTGTGTGTGTGTTTGCAAGAGTGTTTGTGCCAGATGCTCATCATGTTAAATCTTATCCAGATCAGCTTATTGAACAGAGGCTGAATCATTAATGGAATGAGGCTGAGAAAAAGGGAAGTGCACAACCTTCTATACTGATGATTTTTGTTGAAGTGACTTTGGGTATTGGAGACTGTATTAACATCAACAATAAATTTTCAAAGGCTATTACATGCTCTTGAAGTGATCTTCAGTTTTCAAAAGTGAAAAGGTGTCATAATTTTTGACACTGACACAAAGTCAGCTCAGAGATACGAGTACCATAGTTGTCCTCGCGACCCATTTGTAGCACATGCTAATATCACTGGTTGTCTTAGCAATGGACAACAACAACTTTATATGAGCTGCGAAAAATATGTTACTACTTGCGATTATGACCAAATTTATTTATCACAGTTATGCAGTTAATGCCTGCTAGTCCTATTAAACAGGAACCTGCTAGGATAGAGACTGTTTTGCTAGGACAGAGACTGTCTTCAGAACAGACGATTGTGGTATCAACCCCATCAGTACTGGTGGACCATTTTCCAATATTGTCATAAATTTAAGGCAATAACTGGATAATCTTATTAGCCAGTATGAAGACTAGTATGCTGCTAAGAGCACTGATAGACCGAACCAGTCAACTTATAACCCCGGAAGACCGAACCAGTCGACTTCTAGCATCAGAGCTGGTAATGTATTGTTATTAACAAATTACACGGTCAGTCCGATTGAGAGACATTGTGTGTGTGTGTGTGTGTGTGTGTGTGTGTGTCTTGGGGCTTACGGATACTCAATGTTGAGATAATCAGCACCCTGACACACATTAAAAGAAACGAATGTGGACAAACAGTAAAATGGAAGCATATACACAAAGAAGGCGGGAAAAGATGAAAAATGCTATATAAAAAAATAAATCATACAGAAAATGAGAAAGGAGCGTCAAGGATGCCACGTCACTGGCTGGCCACTTACGTAAAATATGGGCGAGCCAGTGAACAAATTAAGACCCTCTCCCTATCTCCCTAAAATCTTGGTAAAAACGTTGGACATGTCACAGGACTTTAAAACTTTAACCACATTCATTTGAGTATTTCCTAAAAGAGATGGCAAGTCAGCCACGGCCCACTGGTCAGAAAATAAAACACAGTCCAATAAAACATGGTGCACAGTGACCTGGATGCCACAAGCACCACACGTTGGAGGGTCCTCTCGCTGGAGCAGGAAACCATGCATTATAGGACTGCGGCCTATCTGAAGCCGAGTGATGAGAACCTTGTCCCTTCTGAAGGGCTGGGAGGAAGTACACCACACATGCATTGTGGGCTTCACTAAACAGAACTTATTGTCAGTCATTTACAGCCACTCATCCTCCCACCAACGCATGACTCGTGAGCTCAACATCAAGGTGAGTGCGTGCAGGGGGATGGCACACTGAAATACTTGAGGATCAAGACATGCCTCACTGGCTGCAAAATATGCGCTTTCATTCCCAGCAATGCTAACGTGCCCTGGAATCCAGCAGAAAGCCACCTCCTTCCCCAGTTGTAGTTGGAGGAGGGCATCCTGGATGGTTTGGACTATTTTATCTGCTGGATACAAACGTTGAATGAGTGAAGGGCACTTAGAGAATAGGAACAGGTAAGAGGTTTAGGATGGGAAGAGCGTCTCATCTGCTCCAGTGCCCACAAGATTGTAGACAATTCTGCATCAAAGACAGTAAACGCTTGAGGCAGTCAGACCTTGAGGACACGATCCAGCAAAACAACAGAGCAACCAATGCAATCCCCCTGTTTCAACCCATCTGTAAAAACAGCTATGTAGTCGTGGAGCTCAGATAAAATGGCAGAAAATGTTGCATTAAAAACAGTCGCAGGAGTGCAATCTCTCTTGTACCACACCAAAAATCGCTCTGGGCCTCTCCAGCAACCTGGGCTGCAGGTGGTTAAAACCCTGGATTTGGGGCCGTACGGGCTCCACACCGAGGGACTCCAGCACACATTGCACACAGATCCCATACGGCAATGTGGCTTGGGGACGGTGGGAAAAAAAGATGGTCTAGAGGCAGATGAGCAACAATACTGTGAGCGTCTGAAGTTGGAAATGCAAGAACCTGGCACACCAGGAGGAGCTGCCGCTGGATGGTAAGGGGGCTGGATGGTAAGGGGCGGTTTCCCGGCCTCTGCACAGAGGCTGGGTATGGAAGTGGTCTGATAAGCACCCATGGCCAATTGAATCCCCGCATTGTAGACAGTGTCAAGGATCCTATAACAAGAGAGCCTCGCTGACTCGTACACCATGCACCCGTAGTCCAGCCGCAAATGCACAAAAGCCCGATAAAACAGGAGATGCACCCTGTCCGCTCCCCAAGACCTGTGGCTGAGGCACTTGAGGATGTTCAGTGCCTTCAGGGTTCTGGCTTTCAAGCCTCGCAGGTGTGGCAACCGTGACAATCTGGAGTAAAAAATGAGGCCCAGAAACCACATCGTGTCTCTAAAATGTTGGATGGTGTCCCCATATGCAAGGCAGGCAAATTAGAAGGAGAAGAAAGATTAAAATGCGCACACGCGCGCGCCCACCCCCAACGGAAAAGTCCTCCACAAATTAGGAGTACTGTACTGGACTCTTTATAGTAGATGTTATACTATTGATGGTTATGGGAAAGAGGGTATCACTTTAAACACTGCCCTGGGGGACACGATTCTCCTGCTCAAATCAATCAGACAGTGTGTTGCCAACTCGGGTCCAAAAAAACCGCCGAGACAGGAGAGACCAAATGAAAATGGGGAGGTGGCGACAAAAGCCCTATTGATGCAGTTGTGTGAGAATACCGTGTCTCCAAGTAGTATCGTATGCCTTAGTGATATCAAAGAATATACCGATACAGTTATGCTGACGGAGGAAAGTCTGCTGAATAGCTATCTCTAGGAGGGTCAGGTTGTCAACCGTAGACCAAAATTTTCGGAATCCACATTGAGAGCAGCTAATTGCCTGATCTCTAGCAGCAAGACCAGATGACAGAGCAGCAAGACCAGATGACAGTTAACCATCCATTCCAGCGTCCTTCCTAAACAGCTTGTCAAAGCGATACTCCGATATCTACTGGGACATGTGCGCTCTTTTCCTGCTTTGAGGAGCGGAATGACAATTGCCTCCCTCCATGAGTTGGGGAAGATGGCTGTCTGCCATATTAGATTAAAACATTCAGGGAGGATTTCCTTTGACGCCACTGGCAGATGTCGAAGCATGCAGTATCGCATGTGGTCGTAACAATATCATAAAAACTATTGTGCGGTACTAAGAAAAGTTATTAAAAAGTCCAGAAGCATGTGTACCATGTCTGAGATCAGTAACTCTGATAATAAAATTAAAGCAATTTGGAATATTATTGAAAGGGAAACAGGGCAACCAAGAGCACAGGAAGACTTTAGTGCCATAAAACTGAATGACAAATGTACTAACAAACAATCTGAAATTGGAAATATTTTCAATAATCATTTTTTAAATGTTGCAGAGAAAGTAGGATCTAGATCTTCACTAGAAGAGGCAAGGCTTCTAATAGAAGAGGCCATACCTGTGCAGTTTGAAACAACTGTATTTCCACGAACCTCTCCCTCTGAAATCAGTAAAATAATAAAGTCACTGAAAAGTAAAAGCTCTTACAGAATTGATGGCATTTCCAGCAAGATACTTAAAGCTTGTTCCCCACAGATAAGTAGGATTCTCAGCCACGTATGTAATACCTCTTTGGAGCAGGGTGTTTTCCCCGATAGACTGAAATATGCCATTGTAAAACCATTGCACAAAAAGGGGGATACGTCGGATGTCAACAACTATCGCCCAATCTCTCTTCTGACAGCTCTATCAAAAAATTTTGAGGAAGTAATGTATTCAAGAGTAGCTTCCCATATATTTAAAAATAAAGTACTAACAAAATGTCAGTTTGGTTTTCAGAAAGGCTTTTCAACAGAAAATGCTTTATACGCTTTCACTGATCAAATATTAAATGCTCTGAATAACCGGACATCACCCATTGATATTTTTTGTGATCTCTCAAAGGCCTTTGACTGTGTAAATCATGGAATTCTTTTAGATAAGCTAAATCATTATAGTTTGAGGGGGGGCAGTGCAGAAATGGTTTAATTCATACTTAACTGGAAGAATGCAGAAAGTTGAAATAAGTGGTTCATGTAATGTTAATACAACAGCTGATTCCTCAAACTGGGGGGCTATCAAGCACGGGGTCCCACAGGGTTCAGTCTTAGGTCCTTTACTGTTCTTGATATACATTAATGACTTACCATTCCATATTGATGAAGATGCAAAGTTAGTTCTTTTTGCTGGTGATACAAGTATAGTAATAACATCCAAAAACCAAGAACTAAGTGATGTAATTGTAAATGATGTTTTTCACAAAATTATTAAGTGGTTCTCAGCAAATGGACTCTCTTTAAATTTTGATAAAACACAGTATATACAGTTCCGTACAGTAAATGGCACAACTCCAGTAATAAATATAGACTTTGAACAGAAGTCTGTAGCTAAGGTAGAATTTTCAAAATTTTTAGGTGTGTCCATTGATGAGAGGTTAAACTGAAAGCAACACATTGATGGTCTGCTGAAACGTCTGAGTTCGGCTACGTATGCTATTAGGGTTATTGCAAATTTTGGTGATAAGAATCTCAGTAAATTAGCTTACTATGCGTACTTTCATTGACTGCTTTCGTATGGTATCATATTCTGGGGTAATTCATCGTTGAGTAGAAAAGTATTCATTGCTCAAAAACGTGTAATCAGAATAATTGCTGGAGCCCACCCATGGTCATCTTGCAGACATCTACTTAAGGATCTAGGGATCCTCACAGTAACCTCACAGTATATATATTCACTTATGAAATTTGTTGTTAATAATCCAGCCCAGTTCAAAAGTAATAGCAGTGTGCATAGCTATAGCACCAGGAGAAAGGATGATCTTCACTATGCAGGGTTAAATCTGACTTTGGCACAGAAGGGGGTAAATTATGCTGCCACAAAAGTCTTTGGTCACCTACCAAACAGCATCAAAAGCCTGACAGTCAACCAACATTTAAAAATAAATTAAAATAATTTCTAGATGACAACTCCTTCTACTCATTGGCTGAATTTTTAGATATAAATTAAGGGAGGGAAAAAAACTAACTTAAGCATTAGTATCATGCAATATTTTGTGTAATGTAATATCTTGTACAGACATCTTTCATTAACCTGACACGTTCCACATCATTACGAAGTGTCGTATTCATGATCTATGGAACAAGTATTAATCTAATCTAATCTAATCTAATCAGGGTGCAGTGTCAGAAGCTCAGTCAGTGCTGATTCGAGATCCCACATGGAGGAAGGGGAGTTGTAGGCCTCAGAACTGTTCGACCTTAAGTCCAACTTTTCCCTTTCAACAGTTGCAAGGTAGTGACGGAACACTGGATCTGGGCTTGCATTGGCACTAGTTTGTGCAAAATGTTCGGCTAGCGTCTGAGCAATGTTTCTGGGTGTTGTTTGGAGGCACCCCTGCTTCAGCACTGCATCTATTGGTAAACAGGTCTGTTTACTGGAAATCCTCCGGATGGCTTTCCATACTTTTGAGGAACAAGTGGAATGATTGATGGAGTTCAGGAAATCATGCCATGACCGCGTTTTGTTCTCTTTAATGACTCGGCGAGCCTTGGCTCCTGCGATTCGAAAGGTTGCGAGATTGTCCGCTGCCGGGCGGCATTTAAACTGTCGAAGAGTTGCACGCCTCTTCTGGATAGCTAAATGGCAATCTTCTGTCCACCAAGGGACAAGTCGTCTCTGAAGAGGGCCAAAAGACTTTGGTATGGATAGAGCAGCAGCGTGATGGTTCACAGATGTGATGTGAGCCACTCATTCCTGGACATTGCCAGGAACACAGCTAACTGGTTGAACAGCATCCAGTTAGCCTTGCCAATCATCCATATTGGTGGCTTCTGCTCCAGCAACATACCATTGAGTAGCTGAAGGCGGATTGAGAAATTGTCGCTGGAATAAAGATCATCAATGACCTCCCACTGAACTGAGTCGGCAAGGGCTGCAGAGCAGAAAAAAAGGCCGATAGCTGAGAATGACCCAGTAGCAGTGCATAAATGAGTTGGAGCATGAATCGGAGCACCAGCATTGAGGATGCACAGCTCTTGAGATGTCAGGAGGCTCACCGAAACTTAAACCCGAGGGCAAGTAGACTTTGAGCTCCACAGGACATGGTGGGCATTGAAGTTGCCCAGGAAGAGAAACAGTGAGGGGAGTTGCGCAATAAGATCTGTGAGTGCCTCAGACTCTACTGCATTCAATGGAGGTAAATAAAGAGAACAAACTATAAGCCTCTAACGTGCAGAAATTTCAACTGCAACTGCTTGCAGGTCGTTATCCAGGGGAAGAGCAGAGGAGTGGTGCCCATTATTGACAAACATACGAGTAGCAATTCCTACTTTGGCTCTTTCCCTAGTCAGGTCATCCTTGCGATATAGGGTATGGCCCCTTAGTGCAGGGGCATCAGATGCTTTGAAATGTGTTTCCTGCAAACACAAGCACAGAGGGCGTTGCTGCACTGCGAGTTTCAGTTCCTCCATGTGTGTCCTGAATCCATTTGTGTTCCACTGTATAATGGGAGCCATCAATTAGGGGCGTAGTACTTTCATCCTGACTTTCTGGTGGGGAGGGGAGCTCACAATGGGTGGAGGCTCAGTTTTGGAGCGAGATGGTTGCCCCAGCCCGACATCAAGCTCCATTGCCTCTAATGAAGAATCGACAGATACGTCAGAGAGGTCGATGTCGGCATCATCTGGCTGTTTTCTGCCTGATTCCACCGGTGTTTGACATTTTGCCTTGGATTTTTTCCCCTGGGTAGACTTTGCAGCCACAACTGTGGTTGTGGATGTCGCAACATTGGACAGCGTACCGGACAGAAACTTTGGAGGGGCTAGGAGCTCTACAATGTCAGCAACCACAGCTTTTTCTGAAATTCTCGGGAAAGCGACAGGCTTAGAAATGATTGCAGCAGCACAAGTGCATGGACACACCTTTGCTGTAATTCCAAGGTGATATGCAGCTCAGTATTGATGGCATACTCCCCAAAGGATTGCACGTTTTATAGATTTTTAGCTTGTTGGGAACTAGCAGTTTCCACCAACAGCGTCCCATTACGCAGTCGCTTAACAGATTTCAAACTGCCAGCAATACCCTCAGGACTTTTGTGAATACAGAAAGGGGAAACTTTCTTGAAGCCGCCCTCTTTCCTTTTAGTGATTAAAAATACATTCTGACCACCAGCATCTATTCTGTTACTTGTCATGATACTCTCAGATTTCGCTTGAGTCAGAAGGACTGACTACATGTGCCCTTTTGTTGGATTGGGTCTTGGAACCTACCAGCGGCCCATGCTTTCTGTTGGTTGGAGGCAAAGAAGATTTCCAAAGGGTTCGTCTCAGTCCCACAAGCAACTAGGGAACTAGACGTCCACCTAGACAGAGCCCCGTGTGCTTAGGTAAGCCTTATACAACTGAGGTGTGGCAGGTTCCCTGCTAACGACTGTTCCACCTCAACAGACATGCATCTTATCAGCGCACAGCACACCTTGAGATTGAGGGCTTTTTTATAGAGGTTTATTCCATCCTCATGATCCGGGCAATCACGCCGATATCCCCATTCCCTGAGACACACAATGTTCCACTGCTGTGCCGTACGGTGGTCACTGAAGCATGCCCAGAGCTTATGGTGAGTGACTGGTGGCACTTACCAGTCTTCAGCTAAGGAACCCCAGGGTCACCAAGACTGTACCCAGCAAGTGAATAAAGAGCCCCTGGGGGCCTGGACATGGTGAAGAAATATTACGTGCAATCCGACCCCCCACATAATGTAACTTTGAACTTGTACCCACCATTGGTGGGTATGTAAATGAGAGAGGTAGAATGGCCATCAGAGTTAATGAGTGTTGTTCATTTTACACTGTTAACAGTCCGCTTAGTGTACAAAAGGGCTGTGACCATTAGGTGTCAAGAGATCACTTTGAAGGACATGGAGGTGCTTTCTACCTTGTGTGTGCGTGTTTTACCACCACCTGACAGAATTGGAAAGGGCCCTCATTTTGGGTCTCCATTTGGCTGGCTGGCCAGATTGAACAGTATTCAGATTTGTGGGGCATCTGAATGTGAGAGTGGCTCAGTGTTGGATTGCATTGTGACATATGAGGGTATGCATGTTCATCATCCTATCAATTATGCATGCCCACTACAAGAGAAGATCACAATATTGTGTATAGGACATCACAACCCTTTTACTTCATAGGCATTGAAGAACAAGTCTGGATTGCCTGTAGCATTCTATGTCATCCCGCATCATTGGTCAGAGGCTAGCAGCATCTGGAATAGGGAATTACCATTCCATGTGTACACGGCCACTAACACAACACATATGGCTGTGTTTGCAGTGGTGCCATGACAGAGAAGATGGACTGGTGATAAATGATGTCGTACTGTGTTTAGCGATGAATTGTGGTTCAACACCACTCTGGATGACTGTCACTAGTGAGTAAGGCGACAATCTGGGGAGAGTCCCAATCGTTCCAATGTTTTGAAGCCACAGTGGTGTTACTCCTGGCAGCCTTGTTTGGGAAGTCCTTGCATATGATTTTTATGTTATGGACATCCTATGTCCTCATGTGAGGCCTCTCATGCAATAGAATCACGGCATCATATTTCAACATGACATTTCTTGACCACACACAGCATGTGCCTATGAATTTTGTTGTACTACTGTGGCCAGCAAGATCCCTATATCTATTCCCTATAGAACACATACAGGACCAGTTTAAATGTCAACTCCGTCCCAGGGATCCGAGGGGATATAATGGCTTTATTATACCCTTTCCAACTTAATCAGTGGATGCATCTAGGCCACAGATGGTGCAACATCATACTAGTAAGGGGCTCACACAGCCAATTTCTCTGTAAATTTGGCTAGTTTGTAATCACTGAAATATCATAGGGCTTCCTAAACTGTCAATCTCATATAATTTTCTCTTTCCCTTCTGAGTGCTTCAATTTTTCTCTCAGTCCATGTAATAGGAGGCAATCACATTTTATTCTGAACATTTTTATTCTGACAGTGCTCTTATAACACTCTGAAACCACATACTGCTTCCATTTATCACTTTTGGTAATTTTTTTATTGTAGTCTTTCATGAGCTGGAGGCCTTTCTCAGCTGAATCATTTACAACTTTCAGTTTAATAGCTAATTTGGCATAACTTTTCAGATACATTTAAGTTTGATAACTATTGTTGCCAAAACTTTCATTTTCATGCTCCTGTGAATGACCTATCTAAATGGTCTCACTAATCCAGTCTAAAGGAACTGGACACACTAATCAAATGTTGTAAAAATAGTCTGGTATTATTAGAAACAAATTCTTCACTCCCAGTGTTGATAATTTTAGGGATTTGATTGAGTTTTAGCTGAACCCTTGTGACATGAGGGTACAAATGATTTTTCAATTTTTGTAAAGTCGCATAAGAGCTATCACAATCAACAACATGATATCTTTACTGATTTAAAATTACAGCGAATTCTAAATATGGTGCTGTGGCTTCATAGAGGTCTCTGAATTATGCTTTGACAAACATTATGTAAAATATAGATAGCACAAATTCCATTCTCTTCTTGTGGTTGCAATTCAAATTCATCACAGACCACAAATATTCTTAACTAATGAACAGATTTCAGCATCAACCTTGCATCTTGCATGTTGGATAGCCCCGGCAACATGGAATGGTACTCCATGTGTTGGTACTTCAAGAACAATTGCAGTTAATTCAGTGTAATCCTACCTACACTGCTCTTCTCTCAGGCAAAAACCAAGATTTGCAACATATCAAACCTTTCCAAGTGTTCCTTGAACTTTTCATGCCCCAGACCAGTTTGAATTTCATGTATCTGATGCCTACAAGGTAAATACAGCAGGTGCTTATCCAAAAGTTTTGTCAAATACACACACACACACACACACACACACACACACACACACACACACACACACACACACACACACACACACTGTAAAAGTGATTGAATTTGCTACTGTTATGTCACAAACTGATGCTTTAACTTAGGACTGAAGATCCCAATGAGCAAGGGTTTCATAGCTTGCAACCTTCTCTTTTCTACAGTAAAGGTGGTTGATGGCTGGAAGGAAGAGAGGTAGCAGGTGCATGGGCACCTGCACTGTCAAATCTGTGCAGCACACAATGCGACTGACATGTGGATTGTCAGGGAGAGATTGCTCTAGCTCCTCCTTTGGTTGTGTCTCCCATTTCCAACCCACTCCTCGACCTCACTGTCATCTTATATTCATATCCTTCACACCTGCTTTTTTTCTGTCAATGTCTCTGAGACGAAGAATGTGTGGCTGTTTTTGTGCAATTCAGTTCGGTTTTTGGCCATGGCTTGTGAATGTTGGTCTGTTTTGGCCTATCTTATTTCCTCGGTTGGAGTGTTATTTTTGGGATTTACTTCATTTCTAGTGGAATATAAATCTTTGGTTGTCATTTCTTTTCTTTTTTTGGTGGAAGTACACACCGTGGCATTTGTCTTACAGCTGCCAGAAAACCACCAAAACCTCAGCTAGGGTTGATACATTATTTTATTGTAGCTTATATTCATTTAATTTTAGATTCTCCTTACCTCTAATTTTTGGCATTGTTCTGCTTTGGTGGTGGTTGTGATATCTATTGTATTTCAGTAGTCATTGTTTTATTTTTACAGTTTCTCTTTTTTGTGTATCTATTGTAATTCAACCTTCAACATTTTGATGGGTTCTGTTTTTCATCATCGTTCAAGCTATTGTCCTTCGATGTCTATGATATTTGTGACAGTGGGAGCATGTTCTGGAAGGTGTTGCTAAAGAGATTTTGCTATGGTGTATGATGGCAGAGGCTATTGGAAGTGGGTTATCTAAATTTCTAGTGTTTGGCAGTTAAGAGTTTTTACTAGGCCATCTGTTGCAAGTCTTTGGGATCCACAGTTGGCAATTGGATGTCTTTCTGGTATTGGGAAAGGATGTTTATGCTGGTGCTGACTTCCTTGGCATTGGTGCTTTGTAGGAGGCATCCTGCTATGCAAATGTTACATCTGTTGTGGGCTTGAATTCTGCCTGACAGAGATTCAAAGTTTATCCATATTATTGCTGCATATTGTAGAATTGGTCTGACAAATCAGGTGCCATAAAATTTCTCTCGTATTAGTTTTGCTAGATTCATATGAGTGTAGGATTTGTCAATAGTGAGGGAGGAGTGGGGTAGCCAACTTTGTGTATAGTCAAGGGTTATTCCTAGGTGTTTGGCTGTCTTTCCCGAGTGGATGTTTTCATTCCAGAGTTTTATGTCTACATTGTACGGCAATAGGTTACGCTTTTGCCAAAGGTGTCTGTGCCTGAAGAGGATCAGTTGGCTTTTTGTGGTATTTGGTTTGATTCTCTACTTGCACATCCAGATTTCTAATCTTGAGATATAGTCAGAGGCAACGGTTTTGGCATTATGGAGAAACTGCATTACACCAATAGGTGGCATCATCCACATACAGGGCAAGGCCTTTGCACTATATTTCAGTCTTCAGGATGTCGGCAGTATACAACTTGCAGAAAGTGGGTGCAACTCCAGCCTCAGGTGTGAAGAAGGACAATAGTCCTATCGTCATTTGTGCCTTTGTTTGGTTAAGATTTTTTTATTAGACAGCATATGGAGGGGGGGGGGGGGGGGAGGAGGAGGAAGAGCAGGAAGCATTGTGACCAGATATTAAGGAGGAGGCCTTTATGCCATACTTTGTCAAAGGTCCTCCCAGTCACTTACCACCCTTTCCCATCCATCCTTACCACAACCCACCTCTTTCACCCCTCACCCACTCCACTTGACACAACCCAATGCCCAAGTAAGCCGTGAGCACTCTCAACACAGTATAGGTGTGACAATGTAACCAACAGGTAGGTAGGTGTGTGTGTGTGTGTGTGTGTGTGTGTGTGTGTGTGTGTGTGTGTGTGTGTGTGTAGTTTTTACATCCAACCAGCACTTTCCATACTACATCTATCTACTTCTTTGCCCTACAAGTCAATAATATATGTTGATGACAAAAACCTTGTAGTGACTGTTCCCAATGTAGACGAGGTGTAAAGGAAAACACTGACTGTGGTTGGTAAGTCAGAAAAAATGGCTGCAAGACTCAAACGATACTTTTTTTTCTTTGTAAAGTGAGTTAAAAAGTAAATTAGTGTGACCTCATCCGACTATGGGAATACATTTGGATCCAACTGTAGCGAGATACATACATGGCAACTGTGCAATAAATTATTGCAAGTGATTCACATGTGGCACATTTAAAACGCTGTGTCAATAATGAACAATTTCTCTTTTTATCATATGCTTCATTCCACTGTCCATTAACATATGGAATTATGCTACAGAGCAACTCTTATTGTTCAGAGACAGTCAGAAATAATTATGATGCAATGACAATACAGTACTAACCAGGAGTCTGTAAGTTTGAGTCAGAATGATATTTACTACATGGGGAAGTTGTGAGATGATTTAAAATTAATATTAAGTTTATACTTAATCTGCATCTGAAAGCTTTATTAGATGTTATCCGAAATGCCACCACTACTATTCAGTAAGTGAATACATGAACTTAAATATACGTAATTTGTAATATGTACACGTAAACAAGATCATTTTTCTTTGTAAACACTGGGTTTAAGTCAAGTCCTATAACATCTAGCACACTGTACTACATGTGATTAAGTGAGCTAAATAAATAGCATGCATGCTTTAAATGTTCAGAAATGGAGTATCCTATAGCAATCAGGAATCAGTCAAACCATAAAAACAATGGATATAACAGTGTGTTGGGATATGAAGAGAAATGATCACATGGGCTCAGTTGTAGATAAAACAAGTTGCAGACTTCATTTAATTGATAGGGTAATGGGAAAATACAACCAATTTATAACAGACTGTTTAGAAACTCACATGCTGTTAGATTACTCATCAAGATACCGTATCAAAATACTGGCAGATTCTCATAGCTAGATGCCTATGAAATCCTACTTACAAAGTTCCAGTATGTATTACATTCCCCTAAGTATTGTTTCCACATGGGCCCCAAAGCGAAAATTTGAATTATTACAGCAAACAGAGACATCTAAGCAGTCATTCTTGCTGCACTCCATATGTGAATGGAATGGGAAGAAATGCTGGTAGTGATGGAACCCCTTCTGCCGCGCGCATTTCATAGTGATGTGCAGATGGAGACACGGCTCTACATTGGATTAATTTGATATAATTTTAATGTAAATATTTCCTTACATTATGATTTTATGTGATTACTTCCCTCCTTCCAAATCATACCTATAAAATTATATAAATATAAAACTATCCACTTTGAATGAGGAATTCTCCCTCTCCCTCTCCCTCTCTCAAAAGTTTAGAGACAAATTTTGAAGAAAATGTAAAAAGTGCCGCACTCTTGTAGGTATACTGCTGCTCCTGGTAGTGTTCGTCTTCGTCCTTTTTTGAATTGCAATAGTCAAGTTGTTTTAACCACATGCATTTTTGCCTTTTATCTGCATGACATACCTGAGTATCTGTTTGGACTGTGTTTTTGTTGATATGAACAAAACTGCTTATTTAGGAAAAGGAATAACATAGAACAAATCTGTTTAAAATATGTACTGTTTGTTTCTGAAGATAATCTAGTCAGCTGATAAAGACGAGTGTGCTGTTTCCTTGTGCAGGTATTACGTAGTGATTTACCTAATCTTTATTTAATCTTTTTAACTTGGTAAATAAATATTTAATCATATATACACTGTTGTTGTTGTTGTCTTCAGTCCTGAGACTGGTTTGATGCAGCTCTCCATGCTACTCTATCCTGTGCAAGCTTCTTCATCTCCCAGTACCTGCTGCAACGTACATCCTTCTGAATCAGCTTAGTGTATTCATTTCTTGGTCTCCCTCTACGATTTTTACCCTCCACGCTGCCCTCCAATACTAAATTGGTGATCCCTTGATGCCTCAGAACATGTCCTACCAACCGATCCCTTCTTCTGGTCAAGTTGTGCCACAAACTTCTCTTCTCCCCAATCCTATTCAATACTTCCTCATTAGTTATGTGACCTACCCATCTAATCTTCAACATTCTTCTGTAGCACCACATTTCGAAAGCTTCTATTCTCTTCTTGTCCAAGCTATTTAGCGTCCATGTTTCACTTTCATACATGGCTACACTCCATACAAATAATTTCAGAAATGACTTCCTGACACTTAAATCTATACTCGATGTTAACAAATTTCTCTTCTTCAGAAACGCTTTCCTTGCCATTGCCAACCTATGTTTTATATCCTCTCTACTTCGACCATCATCAATTATTTTGCTCCCCAAATAGCAAAACTCCTTATCTACTTTAAGTGTCTCATTTCCTAATCTAATTCCCTCAGCATCAAGTGATTTAATTCGACTACATTCCATTATCCTCGTTTTGCTTTTGTTGATGTTTGTTCGAGATGCCACCCAAGACTAGCGGGAAGGCCGGCAAGAAGGCTGGCAAGGCGCAGAAGAACATTTCGAAGGGCGACAAGAAGAAGAAGCGCAAGAGGAAGGAGAGCTATGCCATTTACATCTACAAGGTGCTGAAGCAGGTGCAACCTGACACAGGCATCTCGTTTGCATCATGAACAGCTTCGTGAACGACATTTTTGAGCGCATTGTGGCTGAGGCTTCTCGCCTGGTGCACTACATCAAGTGCTCGACCATCATGTCCTGCGAGATCCAGACCGCTGTGTGGCTCTTGCTGCCTGGCGAGCTGGCCAAGCACGCCGTGAGCGAGGGCACGAGCTCCAAGTAAGGAGGTGGCTCTGGAAGGAAGGAAGGCTCCTCCGTTGACGTGCTTGGTGTAGCAAGTCAAACTTGCTACACCAAGAAGAAATGCAGATGATAAATAGGTATTCATTAGAAAAATATATTATACTAGAACTGACATGTGATTACATTTTCACGCAATTTGGGTGCATAGATCCTGAGAAATCAGTACCCTGAACAACCACCTCTGGCCGTAATAACGGCCTTGGTACACCTGGGCATTGAGTCAAACAGAGCTTGCATGGCATGTACAGGTACAGCTGGCCATGTAGCTTCAACACGGTACCACAGCTCATCACGAGTAGCGACTGGCGTACTGTGACGGGCCAGTTGCTCGGCCACCATTGACCAGACGTTTTCAATTGGTGAGAGATTTGGGAAATGTGCTGGCCAGGGCAGCAGTCTAACATTTTCTGTATCCAGAAAGGTCCGTACAGGACTTGTAGCATCCAGCTGAAATGTAGGATTTCGCAGGGATCGAATGAAGGGTAGAGCCGCAGGTCGTAACACGTCTGAAATGTAAGGTCCACTGTTCAAAGTGCTGTCAATGCGAACGAGAGGTGACCGAGACGTATAACCAATGGCACCCCATACCATCACGCCAGGTGATATGCCAGTATGGCGATGATGAATACACACTTCCTACGTGTGTTCACCATGATGTCGCCAAACATGGATGCAACCATCATGATGCTGTAAACAGAACCTGGATTCATCCGAAAAAAATGTTTTGCCATTCGTGCACCCAGGTTCGTCGTTGAGTACACCATCGCAGGCGCTCTTGTCTGTGACTCACAATCATGGGTAACCACAGCCATGGTCTCAGAGCTGATAGTCCATGCTGCTGCAAACGTAGTCGAACTGTCCGTGCAGATGGTTGTCAACTTGCAAACGTCCTCATCTGTTGACTCAGAAATCGAGACGTGGCTGCACGATCCGTTACAGCCATGCGGATAAGATGTGTGTCATCTCGACTGCTAGTGATACGAGGCCGTTTGGATCCAGCACGGCGTTCCGTATTACCCTCCTGAACCCACTGATTCCATATTCTGTTAACAGGCATTGGATCTTAACCAATGTGAGCAACAGTGTCGCGATACGATAAACTGCAATCACAATAGGCTACAATCCGACCTTTATCAAAGTCGGAAACGTGATGGTACGCATTTCTCCTCCTTACATGAGACATCACAACAACGTTTCACCAGGCAACACCGGTCAACTGCTGTTTGTGTATGAGAAATCGGTTGGAAGCTTTCCTCATGTCAGCAGTTGTAGGTGTCGCCACCGGCGCCAACCTTGTGTGAATGCTCTTAAAAGCTGATCATTTGCATACCTCAGCTTCTTCTTCCTTTCGGTTAAATTTCGCCTCTGTAGCACATCAACTTTATGGTGTAGCAAATTTTAATGGCCAGTAGTGTAGTTTGAACTATAATTGCAGTTCTTGATGACAATAACCAAGGTACACATTAGTATTTGCAATTTTTCTTTAATATGAAGTATTCACTAGAGCAATGAAGTTTATTTTCCAATTAAACCATAAAATACCCCTAAATCAAAAATTTCCTCTTTTATGAACCAATAAGCATGAAAACAACTGTCTCAAACAAAAATAAATAAACTTTTGTCTGACTCCCAACTACCTGAAAGCCTTTCAATCCGACAATTTCATAAACATGTAAATTTTGCAGCTATTTTCCCAACTAGCTTATATTGTCTTATTGCTGACTGGACTCCATTCCAGAATTCCCCAAAGCACTAAATTCTTCTGCCACTGTAATCGAAACCTGAGAATTCTTAATAACTATCACACAACATTAAACAACTAGGCTGTACTCTTGACACTCTGTATGTATCATTTTTATTGCTATGTGTACAGTGATAAAGACTGGTAATCAGCCAATTGCTGTATTGGGCAAAAAGCTGATGGCGTGTGTCAAATAATTGTGACATATAAGTCTGATTATATTATAGATTTTCAGGCGGTTTGATTTATGAGGAAGTCTTGGAGAAATTCTTTAGCTCCCTAAGACATGAAATCTCTTTCCCCTCTTTACATACCACTATCCAAGCAAAAATCTACACCCTTTCCTAGGTTCATCTTGTCTATAATAGTGATCTCTTTTCTGGTGGGCTGGGTCACTATTTGCCCTTCAAATTTTGTGTGAAAATAAATGTCATATTATTCTCTGTTACATACATGTTTAACATGAAACTAAGTCCACAGCTGACTTTTTCTTTAAAAATAAATATTTTAAGTACAAGTTTTTTGCTGCACTATTTATTTATTTAGTAGTTGTGATACTAGTTACACGATGAGCTTATTTAGGTAATTTGCCATTATAAAGTGTACCTGTGAAGATGGTATAATATTGTTCCTTACATCTATGTTACTCTATGTCTACACATGACACCTTATGCTTACTTCTTAGCTAGTGTGATATAATCCATATGGCATCTTTGAGTGTAGATGTTGGTTGTCTCTTTGTTACGATACGATCATGTTATTTATATAGTTACTTTTTATTTGCACGATCTTGTAAAGCTATTTTTTGACAGCTTTTCTAACAGCTTTGTATCATAACAAAGACATTTACGCTCCATGATGCCATACGGACCAGGTCTTACCAACTAAGACGTAACCATAAAGTGGCTACATGTAGAATAGACTAACATACATGTAAGTAGCAATATTGTACCTGTTATACCATCTTCACACGTACACTTAATAGTGACAAATCACCTAAAAAGAATAAATAAATAGTGCAGCAAAGTACTTTTACATAAAATAAAATGTCCTTCATATGAATAAATATGTCTGCGCCTTAGAAGACCATATGTATTAACCAAGTCATTAATCACTGCATTACCTGTTTGCTGTGTATTGCATGCTTGTGAAAATTTGGCAGATAACAGGTACTACTTACTGGTGCGCATGACACAAACACCCCTCCCTCTACCTCCCCCAAAATGCATAAAATTCTCACCTACACTTACACTTGACATTGAACATAGCTGATTTCAGGTGTCAACATGACTGGATTCAACGATCCTTCCTATTTAAGAATGTGTGAAATACTAGCACATCTCTCTCTCTCTCTCTCTCTCTCTCTCTCTCTCTCTCTCTCCTTTTGAGTGAAATAATCATGAGATGACACTTTGTACATGTTGTGTTGTTGTGGTCTTCAGTCCTGAGACTGGTTTGATGCAGCTCTCCATGCTACCCTATCCTGTGCAAGTTTTTTCATCTCCCAGTACCTACTGCAACCTACATCCTTCTGAATCTGCTTAGTGTATTCATCTCTTGGTCTTCCTCTACGATTTTTACCCTCCATGCTGCCCTCCAATGCTAAATTTGTGGTCCCTTGATGCCTTAGAACATGTGCTACCAACCGGTCCCTTCTCGTCAAGTTGTGCCACAAATTCCTCTTCTCCCAAATTCTATTCAATACCTCCTCATTAGTTATGTGATCTACCCATCCAATATTCAGCATATTGTCTCTGAATAGGCTCTGCCCAGCATTGTGTTCTCTTAAGCAATAATGAAAGTAACTTTCTAACTCAGTTTTTTTGTTACACATGGCACTTTTCCCCCTTCTTCTTAAGAATCTTACACATTTCCATCAATACTTGATTCCATACATTCATCAATGAAGTTATCTGATTATTCACAATTGAAGAGCAGAATAACTGAAGAACATGATACTCTCTTACAGAAATAACATTTTATCTTGATAATAGCATAGAGAGTTTTTCTTATAGCCAGTAGCTATTGACTGTAGTACAGGCACTCATGTTGTATGATCATCACTGATGAAGCCCCCTCTCATAAGCCATGCTCATGCTCCATATGTAACAAACTGCATATAATCACGAATTTGTGGCAGAAGTGCTAGCAACTATAGTTTTCGCTCATTAGCACTGATGAAAAACTGTCCTTACAATACACATCTAAACAACTTTAATCAGGTCCAATTAAAATTACGCTAAAAGTCATTTCCTTATTTTTTTAAATTTTTATTTTGCATGTCTAATCCTGTAGGACCAAATTGCGGAGCAAGTATCCAAGTGGGAAAGCGCCGGTAGACAGGCACAATAAAATAACACACAAACACAAAATTTCGAGCTTTCGCAACCAGCGGCTGCTTCGTCAGGAAAGAGGGAAGGAAAAGGAAAGATGAAAGGATGTGGGTTTTAAGGGAGAGGGTAAGGAGTCATTCCAATCCCGGGAGCGGAAAGACTTCCCTTAGGGGGGGAAAAAAAGGACAGGTACACACACACACACACACACACACACACACACACACACACACACACACACACACACACACACACACACACACACACACCTCCATCCGCACATACACAGACACAAGCAGACATACCTCACCTGTCATTCAACATCATCTTTGCCTCCACACTTCCACCTCGACTTACATCTCTGCAATGAATAAAACACACAAACACACACACAGAATTTCGAGCTTTCGCAACCGGCGGCTACTTCGTCAGGAAAGAGGGAAGGAAAAGGAAAGATGAAAGAGTGTGGGTTTTAAGGGAGAGGGTAAGGAGTCATTCCAATCCAGGAAGCGGAAAGACTTACCTTAGGGGGGGGGAAAAAGGATAGGTATATACGCGCGTGCACGCCCACACACAAACACACACACACACACACACACACACACACACACACACACACACACACACACACAAATTTAAAAGAAAACACAGTACACTCAGTTGCACAGTGTAGAGGGCACACGCAAAATATTGGTGACTTGTGGACCCCTCCTGGGCGTCTTTCGAGACATCCTGTACCTACTCTCTTTAAGAGTAGAAAATTACAAAGACATTACATATTCTGAAGTGAACAGCACAAAGTATTTTATTTATTATTTTTTTAAGCATCAATTCCGCCAGGAAAATTATAAATCTTTAACATATCAAAATGCTGTACAATAGCTAGGTCACCTGGAGAGAATTTAAGATATTTTACTACACTTTACAGAGAGAGAAACTGTCAGAAATACCTCTTACCTGTATAGTACGCCATACAGTATTTGAACCCAAGCATTTGTTAAACTGGTTTTGTTCAAGTTGCAGAAATTTGGGAAGGAAAGTCACTTGAGGTTCATGACCTAAAAATATCTCAAATATTTAAGTATTTGAAGCATCACAAGATGCAATGGGATATGTAGTATAGAGCTCTAGAAAAACTAGCAGTCCAGTATTACATAACAAGTAGGCATTGTTCAATTCTTTTCCATGATGAAAGTTCTCAGCGTTACAAAATTTCAGTACTCCAAAATAATAAAGAGTTACACAGAAAAATGGGAACTTTTGAAATGCATAATGGCAGCCATATAAAGTTGACAAACTTGGAGAACAGGAACCCTGAGCTGTAAACAATCTCACCATTTAGTATTTTTGGATCTGTGGAAAGGTAAACAGCATGCTTTTGCCACAAAAATACTCTACAGAAAGATGATAGTTTGAAAGTTCCCGGAGAGAATTCTGATGTTTTTCCATCTTAGGGTGTCATATTTGGATTTCCTCAAAAGAATAGAGAAACTTGCATTAAAAAGTTTGAAGAGTCTGGATATGCTCTAAGAAAGGAAACCAACAGGATGACCGAGAAGTGCTCATATTCCACAGAATATCGAATCTGTAGGTGTTTCAGCCTTACGGAGTTCTCGGCATTCAGTTCACAGGCAAGCAACTGCTGGCAGTGTGTCCCAAGAGTGTGTTCGCCGAATTCACCATTTTCATTTAAAATTTCATTTGTACGAGCTACAAATCACGCAAAAACTGAAGGATAATGATTACCATTTGTAATTAGAATTCTGTCAGCAAATAATGACAAACATAAAAGGTAACAATAGATTTCTAGACAAGCTGTGGATGTCAGGTGGAGCCATGTTCACCTCACATTTCACAAATACGTGGAACTACCATTACTGGGCAAAGAGCAACCCTAATGAAGTTCACAAATGCCCTTTATAGATCAGCAAGGTGACGGTATGATGTCCAGCTTCATCGCAAGGGTCATTGGACCTTATTTTTTCAAAAATGAACAGCAGATCACAATGACTGTCACTTTGGATCAGTAGGTCAAGATGTAGCAATATTTTGCTGCATCTGCATTGAACAATATTCCACAACTTAAAGAAACATGGTTTAAACACGATGGTACAATGTTGCATGCTGCAAGGCAATCAATGGCAGTTGCGTGAGAACTGAAACTTCCTGACAGATTAAAACTGTGCGCTGCATCGAGACTTAAGCGTAGGACCTTTGCCTTTCATGGGCATGTGCTCTACCGCCTGAGCTACCCAAGCACGATACATGACCCATCCTCACAGCTTTAATTCTGCCAGTACCATGTCTCCTACCTTCCAAACTTCACAGAAGCTCTCCTGGAGACCTTGCAGGTAGGTAGGTAGGAGATGAGGTACTGGCAGAATTAAAGCTATGACAATGGGTTGTGACTTATGCTTTGGTAGCTGTCAGTAGAGCACTTACAGGCAAAGGTCTCAAGTTCAAGTCTCGGTCTAGCACACAGTTTTAATCTGCCAGGAAGTAGCACATCAGCGTACACTCCGCTGCAGTGTGAAAATGTCATTCTGGAAACATTCCCCAGTCTGTGCTTAAGCTACGTCTCCGTAATGTCATTCTTCCAGGAGAGCTTCTATGAAGTTTGGAAGGTAGGAGACAAAGTAATGGCAGAATTAAAGCTGTGAGGATGTGGTGTGAGTCTTGCTCTGATAGCACAGCTGATAGAGCACTTGCCAGGGAAAGGAAAAGGCCCCCGAGTTCAAGTCTCCGTCTGGTACACAGTTTTAATCTACCGGGAAGTTTCATATCAGCGTTTGCTCCACAGCAGAGTGAAAAATGTCATCATGTGCGAGAACTGTTCAGTAACTATGTCACTTCAAGAGTCGGTGACTTTCACTGGCACCCAAGATCACTGGATTTGTCGATAAGTTATTTTTCTTATGGATCTACCGTAAGAGTCAGGTGTACATGAATTGGCCAAGAATATCAGATGATTTCTTGCAGATAAACAAATTTTTTGTTTTGTTTTATGACCCTAAAATGTTTCACAACACTTGTGGCATCCTCAGTGGATTTGTTATTTCCCTTTCATTCTACACTGTGTGTCTCTTGTGGTCGCCAACCAAAATCAGCCACTGGGATAAATTAGTACACCAAGTCATCAGTGTAGTATTTTGCTAGACCTTAGCTGTGACAAGTTTGTTTTTTATACTTGAATGTTTCTGTGTCACTGAGCTGGACCCACATTTCAGTGGGTCCAAGCCACGACAACATAACAACCAAGAGAAAATGTTCAGCTTAATACACAAAAATAAATTTGGTACATAAAAACAAATGTGTCACAGCTAAGGACTAGCAAAATACTACAATGATGACATGGTGTACTAATTTAGACCTGTGGCTGATTTTGGTTTACAGCCACAGGACACACATAATGTAAAATAAAAGGAAAATAATAATAATAATAATAATAATAATAATAATAATAATAATAAAAAAACACTAAGGATGCCGTAACTGTAGTGGAACAAGTTTGTGTAATAAAACAAAACAATACTTTGTGTACTTCCAAAAATGCACACACATCCTTAATTCATTATTATTTTTCTGCACGCAAGTGAACAGAGCTTCAAACTCCAATATGATATGGATGAATTGAAACAAAGAATTCAAGATGAAATGCCCAGTATCCCAGCTGAAATACTATAGTACTCAATGAGGAATCTTAAGAGCAGATTGGAAGAATGCATACATACAGGAGGACACCATGCAAAGGACAAAGTATTCAAACACAGATAATTTGGATTACTCTCTCTTAAATGGCAAGTTGTAGTGGTTTAACTGCCACCAATAAAATTTTTTGTTAGATTTTTTCTATTTTTATATGGTGTTTCAAAAGTTACCATTTTTTGTGTGTCACCCTGCAGGTTGTGCTAATGCATGTCTAAGCTGGTTATAATAATGGGCGAACCTTGGAGTAACATGATAAATAATTACACTACCGAGTTTCACTTCTGCACTAAATCCATCAAAAATCTCACTCAAAAAGTACAATACAGCAGTGCAAAAGGAACTGACCATGATCTTCAACAACACATTTTTGGGAGCTGAGAGACCAAGTTTTTGCCATAATCTTGTCCATCAACATATTAGAGACACCAGGTTCCAACAACATACCAAAGATTATAGCAAATTTGCTTTCTGTAATTCCAGGAACTTATATGTTGCCAACTTGTAGTTGTCTTCCTTGTAGACAACACTGACTGCTTTTATAGATGGGCTATCTGAATAATGGCATGTATCATTATCGTGTAATAAAAATATTCGAGACCGTATTGTGATAATATCAAGCAACACCCCCTTGCTATGTACATGTACTTTCTGTAAGATTCGTTGTGCTATACAACATGGCATGTCAAAAAAATGTGCATACTACAAACAACAGTATTTAGTTCAGTTTCAGAATGACAGTTAAAGCCACCACTTTCATAAAATGTGAATAGAAAATAAATTTCAAGATTGGAAAATAAATTATTTTTTGATAACAGAACAGAATGTGAAATTGATATTTGCTGACTGACTTCTGGCAAGATATTTTTCAACTATCTCAATCCAGATGGCTTCTTTTATTTTCTTATGACACCATCATAACAAATTTTACAATGCAGTAATCATCTGACGACGAGCACTGGTTGGTCAACACTGGTTACTGCATCGTGAAATGTTTTAAAATGATTTTATTGTAACTAAATAAAAGGTATACATTCATTCACATAATCTCTACTGTCATTGTAATTTTTTATCTGAATGTTGTGAGTGTGTGTGTGGACAGGGGGGGGGGGGGGGGGGATGATGCACTACAGAGAAAAATTTAAATTACAATTGGAATGAGTGTTATTTGTTGGCTAAAAGTAAAAATCACACAATGGAAGATTCAGGTTGGGAGCATAAACAATATGATACCATTGTCCGAGCTGCTGGAGATGGCAGTCATATGTGAGAGGTATGATTGCTTGTGGGAATGAATGTGTGTGTGTGTTTCTTTTTCTGACGGTGGCTGTGGCCGAAAGCTAATATGCAAGTGTCTTAATTGTGCCTGTCTACAACTTAACATGTCACCTTTGCAGTAAGCAGCAGTCTATCTTTTCCTTACATTGTTGCTAAAAGGTACTTATGTATATTTTTGGAATATGTGGTTTTTCTATCCAACTTCACAAAAAGTAAACTGATATGCAGAGAAGAACAGATTTACTACACTGGTTGTGAATTCAGATAAATACTACATTTGTCATTTTCTGAATTGTCAATTAGTTAACCACAGTAATCAGTTTATGGAGGCTCCTATTCTCAGACAGGCACTGCCAACCACATTTCCTATATCATTTGTTAGCTCCTCAAGAAAAAGTTTTGAATAATACATGTTCAATTTCACTGTGACTTCCAGATGCTTAGAGCTGTACAAATAATTATGTTATAAAATCTTATTTATAGCTTCATCTTATTTCCATAAGTACTTAGCAGTACTTTTTTTCAGGCCCTAAGCGGTCACAAAATTATAGTTTTCAGTAACCAAGCCAAGCACCTAGGTTTATTATTCAACTTCTTGCTGGAGTTTCACTTTCTTCTTTTTCTTCTTTTTTGGAGGTTCAAGAGTAATGTCTCCATTTTCAACACTAGCATCTGTAAAAGAAATATAAATCATAGAAGCTCGCATTAACTCTTTGGCAAATATCTTTGTGATGAATTTTAACAACTATACTATAGAGTCCACAAGACGAGTGATTGGTATTGACAGTTTGGACAGACACATGGCAACACTGTTTAACGTGGCTTACGGCACTCCGCACCTGGTCCTACTTCTACATACTCTCTAAGAGCAGAAAGAAAAGCGTCAATGACATGGTTGTATTTGTACATGTGAATTTATTTACAGTTGCTACTTAAAATATATAAGCATGAACAGTTGAAAAGAGCAATTTAGTTTATAATACGCTGAAATACCATAAAGTTATTTGTCAAACTTCACTATAGAAATGAAAATGATTTCCTCAAATCGTTCAACATAGGCAGTTTTTGTTTCCGTTGTTGAATATTAGCAATATTAATTAGTTCTACAACAAGTGACTGCATAATTTATCAATATATTAACAGCTATTATCTGAAGATGGTACTTACAACATGATGATAGATTGATGGGAGGAAGCTAAACATTTTCATGAAGGTGCCTTTCAGCAATCTTATCAATTACATATGTTGGAAATTGTGGTTTCTTTTGTGCGGCAATTTTGGGTATTTCTGCCTTCTTCATATCTTCTCTGAAATACACTTTCCATCGTTTCAGCCAGTGAATAATACTGTATCTTCTTTTTTTCTTCGCCAAAGTTGGTCTACTATTGTGAACAACAAAATGACAAGGGGCATTGTCCATGATGATCATTGATAGACTTGTCACATTCATCATAAGTGATGTTTCGAACCACTTTTGCAAAGCCACACTGTTCATCTCTTCTTGGTAATCACGTGTGTTTTTTGAACAAAACATTAACAAGCAGTTTGGCACAAAACTAGCCAATATACCTGCATGTAAAACAATAATTAACCCTCTTCTCCCAAAAGGTGCTGCCATGATTCCCTTGGGCATTCTATCACTCCAGCCTTTGTGTAATGAACAGCTGGTATTAACCACATTTCATCTAGCCACACTATAGTTTCGAATCTCATAGTCATGATTCTGCATAGAAATCTGCACTGTCATGTGACTACATCTGGCCTTTCCATCAATATTTTGTGTCTGTTAAACACTGAATAGCTGACATTGTACATAATGCATATTAGCTTCCTACAAAAATATAATCTTTCTAAAGTGACAACTAATTTAGATAGACTAGAATGTTACCTTCTCTTATAATATATGAGAAGGAAAGATGCTTAGTCGCAGATAGGCATAACAACAATACACTCACAATTAAAGCTTTCAGCTATTAAGACCTTTGTCAACAATACACACACATAAGCACACACACACACACACACACACACACACACACACACACACACACACACACACACAATTGCAACTCACACACAGAGCTGCAATCTCAGGCAACTGAAACCACAATGCTCAGAGCAGCACCAGTGCATGATGGGAGTGGTGACTGAGTGGGGTAAGGAGGAGGCTGGGGCAGGGAAGGGGGAGCAATAGTATGGTGGGGGTGGTGGACAGTGAAGTGTTTCAGACTAGACTGAGAGCAGCACTTCACTGTCCATCCCCATCATACTATCCCCAGCCTCCTCCTCACCCCCACCCAGTCACCACTCCCATCATGCACTGATGCTGCTGCTTGCAGTGTGGTTCCAGGTGCATAGACTGCAGTTTTGTTTATTTATTTGTGTGTGTGTGTGTGTGTGTGTGTGTGTGTGTGTGTGTGTGTGTTTTGTTGACGAAGGCCTTAATGGCCGGAAGCTTTAATTGTGAGAGTCTTTTTGTTCTGCCCACCTGTGACTCAGCATCTCCACACTATGGCGAGTGTACATTCCATCCTGGATGTTAGATGGTTTGATTTGCTTCTCTTGTAGTAGCCATATATATGATGACAAACAGTGTCTTTCTCAAAATCATCCAAAGCCGTTACTGGCTTCTTCCTCTGCCGCTTCTTTCCTTATGTGTGCAGCCTTGTTGTGCCACTCTCACCACAGTTCATACTGTACTTTTCTTTCCCTATTGTTACAAAATTTTTCTAGCTTATTTTCAATGCTACTGCAGTCCTCTTAACAAACTGTGCAACTGGAAATAAGGGGTCACCATTTTCCTTTTCTTTTTTCAAAGTAATCCCCCATCAAACACACGAATTCATGTGCTTGGTTGTGTAGCATACTTTTCTTCCTTCATTTCAATTCACGTGTTGGGCCGGCACTACTCATTGCACTGGACATTATTTTAAAGGAGACAGAAGCATATAAACACTAACAATGGAAACAAAATAAACCATTAACTGAAATGTTAACACAAATGGCGAAATGATAGCACTGGTTGAACGTGGGCCACTCATTGGTACGTTTCTGACCTGCGCACGTCAGGTTTGCAGAGTGGCACTGTGGCTCCTCCTACCCGCTACAATGCAGTCAGTTGTTGGCTGGTTACCTGCGATCGCTTGGCAACGGAAAGATCTACTGAGCTGTCAGTACCAAAGGTTCATCTCCTGGACTATAGTTAAACTGGTGTAAGTTGATCCCTGACAGTTGCAGTGGGCTGGGCATGGGAGCTTTCTGGGCCTACATCAACCAATAACATAATTTTGTAAGCGTCTCTAATGCAATGCCTCAGTGTTACCACAGCTCTGTAGACAGCTACTGTTTTTGTCTGCAGCTGTTAGCCACAGGACAGTGAGCTGTCAGGGATATTCATATACTATATTTACTGTAAGTGGTCTTACCATTTGTAACACTTTCATCCAGGCACTCTGATTTTCTTTTCTTATCCTTCTTCTTTTTCTTTTTGGCAGCTGCTGTCGCCGCCTGTAACTGTAAGCAAAGGGTTAGTTGTATCACCACTCCCCCCCCCCCCCCCCCCTGTCTAACATCCTATCCTCTCTCTCTCTCTCTCTCTCTCTCTCTCTCTCTCTCTCTCTCTCTCTCTCTCTCTCTCTCTCTCCCCCCCCCCCTCCTCCCCACATTTCTGTGTGTGTCTGCATAACCTTTTCAAACACACTGGCTACAAAGGTGTACATTAATTCTTACTCTGTATTAGCTGCAACAGAAAAAGTTTTCCTCATCGGAAACCTCCAGTGCAAATTTGCGTATGTTAAATATTTTCATCATGCACAAATAGTGCTATCTGTAATGCACTACTATAAAAATATCAAGTGAAAGCAGTAGTGCACAGCAACTTGTGAACTTAAGAATACACGAAAGTAGTTGGTAGTTATACCCAACTGTACTAGTGAATTTAATAATTTGCATACAGACTATTACATTAACAGTTTACTTATTGCCATATTCAATATTTCACAATTGTTTTAGTCCATAAAAAGAAATACAGCTTTTCAGCATGTACAATCTTAACTGTGGGGTTTCAAGCATAGTGTCCGACAGAATGTAGAACTTCTGTGTTTACTTCATGTGAAGCTATTGTTCTGTTTCTTTGTTATCGTAACAATCTTTACAAGTTTTGGGTCGTATTTCTTCAATATAGGCACATCTGTTATACTACCAGTAATTGTTATATACACGAACTGGCACAGCGTTCAAACTGCAGTTACTGACAATGCGATTGAACACCATGTATCAGTATACGAGGTGTGATTGGAAAGTTTTAAGAATGGATCTGCTACTGCTTACTGGTTTGGCAGGCAGTTACACAGAGGGTGGGGAATGAGTCATTGTCTTCTCCTTGAACACCCTCTGACAGGAAACTGTGTTTCTTTTATTCAGTTTGTTGTGGCAGCTGGTTGAGTGCGGGTCAGTTAGGGCTTGTTGCTGGATTCTGGCTGCATGAGCATGGACATAAAAACGGAGCAACGAGTTTGTGTGAAATTTTGTTTTAAAACCGGGAAATCAGTTTCTGATACTTACGACCTATTAAAAACAGCTTTTAGAGAAAATTGTATGAGCCAGTTGAATGTTTGTTTTTTTTTCCTTTTTTTCTGGTTCAACATATTTAAAAGTAGCCGTGAATCATTTGAAGATGAACCACGGTCCGGCCTCAACTTAGTGCACTCTGACCATAGACTTACAATTAGGGAGACGGCTGATGAACTTAAGTTTTAATGCAGTTCAGTCAATTTTCACTGAAGATCTGAACATGTGTTGAGTATCTGCAAAATTCATTCCAAAAGTGTTGTCAAGTGACTAGAGACAATACAGACTTGAAGTGTGCCAAGAACTGATTAACTGGACTTAAAATTACTCAGATTTGTTAAATAGGGTAATTACAAGTGATGAATTGTGGGTATACGGATATGATCCTGAAGCCAAAGTGCAGTCTTTGCTGTGGAAGACTCCAGTTTCACGACAACTGAAAAAAGCACGGCAAAGTCAGTCGAAGGTGAAGATAATGCTGGTGATTTTTTTTTTTAAATCTATCGCATCACGAATTTACACCAGGAGGACAGATAACTAACCAGAAATGCTACAAATGTGTCCTGGAATGTTTGCACAAAAAGGTGCGGAAGAAAAGGCCTGCACTGTGGAAAGGCAGGAGTTGGGTGCTTCATCATAACAATGCTCCAGCTCATCGTGCCTTCTTCATCGTTGAATTTTTGACCAAATTCAAAATTCCTGTGCCTCCACAACTGCCATATTCCCCTGATTTGGCCCCTGTGGACTTCTACCTGTTTTCTTAAACTGAAATTTTCACTGAAAGAGGAGCAATTTGACTATTTAAGACATCCAGACAAACACAGGAAAAAAATTTCCAGGAATATTTCCAAAAGTGGAAACATCGTTGGAGTCAGTGTGTTCAATCAGAAGGGGACTATTTTGAAGGAGGTGCATGACAGTAGCATGTAAGTACCACCATTGTAAAATTACAAGCCTATACTTAAAACTTTCCAATCTCACCTCGTACATAGGAAATTACTACTGACAAGATTATTTGTGATTTTTCTTAAATTTTCAGTTCTGTACATCATACAATAATAATAATAATAATAATAATAATAATAATAATAACAAAAATAATTATAATTTTAGAGATGCATATGAATGGAAGAAGAAAAACAGTTCCTGATGTGGAGTCCTGCTGTATTTCAAGAGGGAGGGGAAAAAAAAAAGGGTGAGAGTGGAGGTTGACAAAATAAAGAGAGAAGAAACCAATGACCAGATAAAGCCAAATTATTAAAGTTACATTTATAATGAAAACAGTAATGACTCTGAAGTGGAAAACACACACATTCGTAGAGGCACAATTCACATAGACACACACACACACACACACACACACACACACACACACACACACACACGACTACTGTCTCTGGCTACTATGGGGTATAAGTGACAATGGTCATACGTCTGCAGGTTGTGCCTGTTTGAATGTGTGTGTGTTTTTCTACTTCAGAAGGTCTTTTGATCAAAAGCTTAAACGTACAGCAATCTTTCTGTTGTGTCTGCCTGTCACTCAAAATGGTGAGTAGCAAGACTATTGTTATTCCATCTCAGGCAACAATGAGTTACAATTTAAGAAAGTGACCTAATTATCAACAATGACATTGAAATTGAACAGAAGTGGCATCATTACCCAATTTCTATATTGGATTATTATTCTAAATAGGAACAACATATTGAAGACGAGGTATTACTTCCTCAGACTTCAACTTACTTCATTAAGTACATTACCAATTACATCGTTAGCAATAAGGCTGATCTGACAAATATTACATGCATTACAAAGTGGAAATGTTAAGAATTTGTAACAAACTACATCAGCAGAACTCAAGAAATTGTTTGGACTTCATATAACAATTGAAACTAAATTTTCCCAGACTTTGAATGTCTTCGGACACAATATTGGAAAAAGTATACCGAGAGAGAGTTCTTACTAATGACAACCCATCTGTATCTTGTGAACATATAGATATGCCACCTAACAACGAGGTCATGTTTTGGAAGGTTTGGCATATCTACACTGCCCTGTGTAAAAGATGTCAACAATTAACTGTAGAGTAAGAGTTAGCAGTTGATGAGGCAATGATTTCATTTACAGGGCACCTCTCTGTAAAACAGTATGTGAAGAGCAACTTAACTAAATGGGTTACGAAACTGTTCTAGATAAAACTTCACTGGGGAAGGAAAAACTGACAAAGTTGAACACTATGGCAAGAAACAAGATAAATGTGTTACACTGATCAACCAGTAATTGTGGAGCTATACAACCATGGCATGGGTAAGGTTGATCTGTTTGATCAATTATTGCGTATTGCAGAAATTTCACGAAGTCCAAAAAATGGACACTAACTGAAACTTTCCTTTTTGCAGATTCTGCTGTGGTACAGAGTTACAGGAGAAGCGCCACAACAATGGGTCTACCAGCAAAGAAAATAATATAGCTCCTATATTACCATATTAGGCGGCCTGATGTTACAGTGTTAAGTGGGGAGGGCAATCATCTGCCACACCTCCAGATACTTCAAATGTAATGAGGAAAAAGTAGGCCTTTGGAAGACATTTGGTACGACAGAGCACAACACTTATATCTTCGTCAATGGTGCACTGTCCACTAGTTGCAAATTTCCAGATAAAATTTTCTCCACCGATATTTCGGCCGCATATGTCCGGCCATCCTCAGAGTGAGGCACAAGACTGACGACAAGATGCCAGTGCGGCCTTATATGCTCCACCGCGGCGCTACTGCGCGTGCGGGTCACAGATGCTGGTCGGTGGCAGACAAATATGCTTACACATGCGCCGCCTGTGGCAAAGACATAAGGACATTCCATTCGCTTATTGATGTATGATTGGTGGCGATGACACCAAGATGACTTCTCTGCAGTTTAATTACCCACAGAGCCGGATTCCATGATTTGTCCAAATTAAAACCATTATCTCTATTAAATTAGTAGCTAATCTAATCTCTATAGCTTCCTTGAAGATAGATTCCCAAAAAGCAGAGGTCGATGTTAAAATCTTCACATCACAGTAATTCAAGGAATGCCTTGTATCAATACAATGTTTGGCCACAGCTAACTTGTCTAGTTGTAATAAGAGTGTGTATCTTCGATGCTCCACACACCACTCACTCATGAACGGTGCGTGTTGTTTGACCTATGTACGACTTCTTACAATTTCCACTTCACGGAGCTGAGTAAAGCTGCAATCTTTGTGGGGGACTAGAAGATCACCTTAACACATTGTTTCTCAAGAATACGGCCTATCTTCGAGGAAAGAGCACCAACATAGGGCAAAAACACACTAGATCTGAAGGAATTACTATCTTCTTCCCCATCACATACCTACATTTTAGGTTTTGCATTAGATGCTCTATGAATTTGTTGCTGAGAAAATCAATTAGATTTAAAAATGTTCTTGAGGTATGTGAGCTCTTCTTGCAAATTGTCTATTGGATATACAGTGCGCCTGATGCACTAAGGTCTTCAGGACACCTATGGTCTGTGAAGGGTGATGGCAGCTACTGGCATGAAGATATAGATTTGTGTGTGTTGGTTTCTGATATGCGGCATGTCCTAATGTGCCATCACCTTTACAGCAAACGCCAACATTAAAAAAAAAAAAAAAAAAAAGACAGCAGCCGTCTTTTTCTATTTCCATAGCAAATTTAATGCTAGCATGGATGGAATTCAGGAATTCAAATGCTCTACAAATCGATGTAATTCACGCATCCCATGGGGCCATACCACAAATGTGTTGTCCATGTACCTCCAGAAGACCATTGGTTTAAAACTTGCTCTGAGTCCAGTGCCTTATTCTCGAAGTCTTCCATGAATAAATTAGCTACCAGAGGGGAGAGTGGGCTTCACATTATATCAGCTTTTGAACATTAGCTCCTGAGCGCACCGATACGTTGTTGCACTCATGCAAAGGTGGCCTTTTTATTTTGTAGACACATTATCTTTTGAAAATGAGCTTCCTCAGATGATGTGGGATACCAGTAACTATTTAACTACAAAAAATAAAACTATTTCCAACTATTTCTGTGAAAATAGTGCACCTGAGTACAATTTGCCACGAAATAGGATTTATTAAGTGATTTCACATTTTGAAGCATGTGAATTTTTCTGGTCCATAGTAATTATAGGTAATTTATTATGTTAGCTATAGCAAACTCAGTTAAGTCAACAAACATTTTAATACTAGCCCCCAAACCAATTACTTGCCAGCTGTTGACTTTCATAGCAAATATATTTCTAATTTTCCTCTTTCAACAAGCCACTGATCTACAATGCTATAGTGAATCAATAATGTCTCTTACAGCCATGATTGTAATGATGTCTGTTCAAAACAATTTGCTCAACAATTTTAACTCTTCCATACAGTGTTTTGGTGTGTATAAATTAAAACAAAGCACAATAGCTCTGAATACAAATACAATCGGGTGATTAACAATATTTTCCTTTCTCATCTTTAATACGAGTGTTTGAACTCAAACAGTGGCAACTATTTACTCACAACCAAAGAAAAGAGTTACATGTTTGCACCTGTCCCTGTCCTTCAAAGTAGTCACCAGCATTGTGTAGACCCGTTGCCAGCAGTGTGGAAGGTGTAGTATACCATTAGCAAAGCCTGATCTGTTGATGATGCGAATGGAGCGGTCTACTGCCTGTCGAATCTCTGGAACAATCCCGAAGCGAATGCCATGAAGTGGTTCCTTGATCTTCAGAATCAAATCAAAGTCACAAGCACTTAAGTCCAGGGAGTTTGGTGGATGGTACAGTACTTCCCAGTCCCATTGACCAAACAGAGCAGCCACAGCTTGCACTGTATGCACCCGCACATTGTCATGCAAAATGATGGGTGGGTTGCACAGAAAGTGTCGCTGCTTCTTTCACGAAGCTAGTACAGGTGATGCTCCAAAAACGAACAGTAATACTGTGCAGTGACAATCTGCCATGGCGGAACATAAGGCGTCAGGATAACACCATCACAGTCGTACACAAGAATCACCATAACTATAGACTGCTCCATTCACACCATCAACAGAACGGACTCTGCTAACAGTATATTACACCTTCAGCATCGCTGGCAACGCGTTCTTTACAATGCTGGTGACTACTTTGAAGGACAATAACAGGGGCAAACATTCAACTCTTTTTGTATTGGTTGTGAATAAATAGTTGCCACTATTTAAGTTTCATAATTAAGTTGTAAAATATACTCTTTCAAGTATCATAATTTACAATCATTTGATACCAACAATTTACAGACTGTCTGTTGGGTGCTGTGTCGGATTTTTGGCCGCTGTTTGTTTGATACTTTTTCTGACGTTTCACCTGCATGAGCGGCTCAAGTGCTCAAAGCTGCACCCTCAATTGCTGGTGGTGGACTGGAGTCAAGCTCGCAGCCACAGATCATATATACCTGACGCGTCAATGTCCGAAGGCTTTTCTGTTGTTATTCCCACTTCGGTTCTCCCCGGTTCTATCTGGACCAGTTGTTCTCTCCAGCATGGAAATCCAGGATCCATTCATCTGGAGGCTTTCTTCTTTTTGTTGAAGCTACTGTCATGTCAGTGCATTTCTACAGCTTCACTGAAAAAGCGGGTGCAATAGCCGTTCTCTGCAGCAAGAATTTCACTGTGCTGTTGATCTCACAGAGCACTTGCTCTGCCACAACCAATTTCTCTACCTGCTGCAACCTGGAATGCTGCTTATTTTCAGTGATCCTGGAGAAGATTAATCATCTAGTCATTCCAAAACAGGTTTTTCCACATGTACAACATCGCAAGTGGATACCTTTTTCCCTTTGCCGATCTGAGATACACTTTCATCTTCTTCGTTGGTTTATAAATAGTCTTTAACCGTGCTGCACAATATATATGCCTGATTCTGTCTGCCACTCTGCAAATGTATGGCAGCAAGACTGTATCTGACATTTCTTTTACTGATTTGTCACTTTGCCGAGTGTTTGCTTTTGTGACTTCTTATGTAACAGTTACCATTTCAGGTAGCACGGGGAGAACTGCAGCAGGTATGACCCTGGAAAAGCCCTTGGATCATGGCGTGCCAAACACACATAATATGTGGCCGCAAGCTCGTCTCCAGTCCACCACCAGCAATGGAAGGTGAAGCTTATCAAATAAACATCAGCCGAAGAATCCGAGGCAGATACCAACAGACAATTTGTCAACAAGTGGTCATGAAAGCCTTAACAATTCTGTAGCAACTTATAATTTGCAGTTGTTTAACCCTTGAGCAGGCACGTCATTTTTTGTAACACAAGTGGGTGCACGGCATACTTTGTACACTTGTAAAGAATGGCTCTCTTCATGTTACAGTTTAATCTTAGTTTAGTAAAAAAATGATAAAATAAACTTACATTTTATGAGCTAAAGTGTGGTTTAGGTAAAAAATAATAAAATAAATTTTCATTATATTACTCTGTTGCCACGTATGAGTGTTATCCCACAGTAATGATCCACTCAATCCATTAAACAGCACAGTTGCATCAGATCTCAGGAAACTACTTCTTTGATTACTAATTAACTCTTAGACAAGTGTCTCATTGTGGGATTTTGCTTCCAGCTCATCATTTGGGTAATTTTCTTGCAAGGATCATAAACTTTCTCTTGTCCAGCTTATCGTTTATTTTATATTACTGCTGCTCACTTGCACATATGGCAACACAACATATCACTGTGTTAGCTGAAGCAATAATGAAGGAATAGGCATGGACTTTCAATTGTGAAACAATGGAATGGTACAAGATGGAATGGTAAAGATCAACACCTGTAAGCAGCGAAAGGTCTATATTTCATTACAACTTCATTCTTCGAGAGCTGCAAGATGACCAATGATATCTGTACAGATATCAGCTTCACATGTTATTTGTGGTTGGCACACTTTATACTTAGTTGCACCTGCTTGAGGGCTGAAAGCTTATGAACAGGAAAGTATTAGAATAATTCTGAAGAAAATCTCTTCAACTGTTATTTGTTACCTGTGCGACTTCCTGCATAGCTTCTTGCATTACTTCTATATTTTTTCGTGGCAGCTCACCAGATTCATAAAATGTAAGTCTTTCCTCCACTTGCTGCTTTAATTTTTCACCAAATATGTTTGTTGGTTTTTCTATGGAAAATAAACATATTTTAACATGTAACAAAGTTAACATAACTATGATATGCAAAAAGACTAACTACTGCCCTCTGATGATCACCAAGAAGATGAACCATATATTGTACTACAACTTCACTTTTAATCTTGATTTCAGAGTTACGTTCTTTCTACAACATGTAAATTAACAGTTTTGATGATAAATACATTATCTCACCTGAGAAACAATCTATTCGAGATGCAATCGCACATTTATTGGCCAGGTACCGTGAAATCCGGCCTTTGTTTTTCAGCCCAGCACGACCAATAAATGTTGAATGAAATAGTAGGCCGTACTTCGGAGTATTACCTCGAGTTTTGAGTGCCCTGTACAACACAAACAAGGGAGATTTAAATAGTACAGAATTTCACTCACTTTTTAAAAGGAAGCTTTACTTTTCTTACACCATGCAAATGGAAAATGATAACTTCACAAGAAGAATAACTTTCTAACAAACAACATATAATGAGTCTAGAAATGAGTTTCACACAACTGGGTTATTCACTTTACAGAGGAGGGTACAAAAGTCTGGTATGTATGGTACATGAGCAAAAACGATGTGTTTCTGATGACCTTGTTGCTGAAGGGAAATTAAACTGTATTCTGCCTCCCTTAAGATTACTACAAAATACCCACCACTCATGATATAATGGTAAGATGTGAATCAAACCACTGAACTGATTTTAGATAAAAAGCCTGAACACATTTGAAAATGTAAATACCTATTTCTGATGGGGACAATGAAGTATATCGACATATAAATGCTCGCACACTAATTTTCCACTTCATGGTCCAAGAATTAAACACACGATACATAAACACAATAAACAGCAGCACTGTAATATCTGCTAGTTAAACTTTACAGCATATTCAGTTATACTCTGGAAGGCATAAGAAGATCACTTACAGCTGCAGTGGGATGAGTGTGGCTGCTTCATGTGCCTACCTCAACCAATCATGTAATAGGACTTTGTCAATGTCTCTATGGCAATGCCTCAGTGTTGTTGCACCTCCATAGAAGCCTATTGCTTTAGTCTGCAGCAGTTTGTGCTTTGCAGATATGACAGCTGGCAACAGCACTACCAGCTGTCAGGGATCTTCTTAGGTCAACTTGACTGCAGGTGGATGATTGAGAAAGTTTGCCTGTGGGTTAATTACCTGGATATCTGCATAGTGTTTTAATAGAGACATAGTTATCCTCATCTGGTAGACACAGGATTCTACCAAAACTGGTGGCAAGAAATAGTTAAACTATTAATGCTGTTTGTTCAACACCAGCAACTACTGTAAGAAATTCAAAGGTTCATTCTGGCCTGGTCAGTTCCTAAATGAGTGTATTTGTTAAGCATCCATTTACTATCAGAAAGTTATGTTAATTTTACTATCAATCAGACTGAACATATGTTATTTTGCTCTATTTCTTACTTTAGTGCCACATGAAAAAAGTAAAGGAACCAGAATATGTAATATCTGGAGTAAATACAAAACCCGCTAGCAATTCCACAAATAGTATTGAAACACATTTAGATGGAAACAAATTAGTATTAGTTCTAGAAAAGGCAGACTCATATTTTACTTTGGAAACTAAATGGTGATATTTGATACTCGTCTGACAAGAGGTTTTTCCTCTTCATTACATTTTTATACCATACATGGAGTCACTCCACATGTAAGCAAGTTACTCATACTTCTGGAACAATTCTGCCATATCATTCCACATTATTAATTCCCTACTGTAACTGACTTTACCTCCCACCTCCCCTTTCCAGTTTTTCTGCTGTATTCACGTTTGTATCTATTTTTTGGAGACCTTAATCTTTGGTTGTCTTTCCAGAGATTAATTGGAGAGATTTGATTGATATTTAGAACAGATTGTACAGGAGATCATCATTACATTAAAATTGAGTTTTGTCTGCATACAATTCTTTTTGAAGTGGTGGAATCTTCAGTAGAATAACTACGACTTCAAATAACAGGAGAATTAAAGGAACAATGAAACGATAATGGGAGCTGAATATGGGCTATTTAGGTTAAGTATTAAATGATACTAATGCTCAAGCATATGAACAATTTTCAACACACAAAATTTATAAGTAACACATATGAAGTAAATACTTGTCTTTGAGAACACACCTCCTAAAGGTTGACATGTTTCACAAAATTTAAAACTGAACCAACAAAAAAGGTAATACATCATCATAAGTCATACATATTATTTGGCTGAGAATAATAATCCATATAAGTTTGTACTAAATTATTTTTTTAAACATTCTTAAATACCTGAATAAGGCTTTTTCTGCACCAAGTATTTGTACTGTAGAGGCTGGAAACTTGGCAAGATTTGTGAGGGAGCCTGCATGTGATATGAGGCGTGCACCAACTTGGTCTCCAACAAGAGTAGCTAGATTTGGAGCTACACTTTCCATTTTAGTATGGAGATAACTAGCAAGCTGCTTGCGATAATCAGACAAAGCGACAACTCTTGCAGCAAACAGCTCAATGTTCATTAGATCAACAGGAGATATATCCATACCTAAAAAATAATAAAATTTCTGCTTATAAGATAGCATTTTGAAACATCCGGGAAAGAGACACTTATGTATACCATTTCACATTTCCTTGAACAACAATCTTATCGATCGGCACGTGTCCATGTGCTTATAAATAAAGCTCATGAAGTAGGAGACAACTATATGCTTTAGCTTCCTTAGAAAAACGAAAACGAATAGAGAATCATATAAAGTACTTCGCGATAAGCATTAAATTAAATTTTCATCCCAGTACACAATGGATGCAGACTACTAAGTATAATCTTTATGGTTATTGGTAGCAAATGCTACATTTTCAACCTATTGTAGGACTTGTTTCACTGGCAATTACCCTGGCATTTGGTTTCTTGCTCACTGTAGATTGGAAGCTTGTTCCACCATCTAGTTGCCTTTCCATATAAAAAAAATAAATAAATAGGAAACGGTCACATATTTCATCAGTTTAATTGAGTAGTCATTACACTAACGATTAACAAGCATATGTAACACCAATTTATCTTTAGCTGTCTATGTAATCTTGACATTTTAAGTATTCCTATTTTTTATGCAAATACTGTTTACTTATTGTGCAAATGAAACAATGTATTACTTTGGATATATCAGCAATACTCACGCTCTTCTCAGAAACAGTGCAAGAATTCTCAAATCATTACTCCGCTGTAACAATATCGTTCACACGTAAGTTCACACAATTATTAGTGATCAATTTCTTCTCGGTATGCACCATAGCCTCAACAGGATTTGCAGAACGGCATTATTCCACCAGGCTGTGTTTCAAATTATTTTATTTCCTCTGCCAGGTTGGGGCACTAGTTAAAAAATTTCCCACAAAGTCATGTATATGTCTCAGGTACATGAACAAGGGTATATAATGTGCTGCAAGTTCTGGTTGAAAATCACGAATTACATAGGAATAAAGGATAAGACTCACCGAAAGACAGAAACAAACAAAAGTTGCAAAGCTTGGCTAGCTTTAGGAATGCTCTGTTTTTATAGCTGTAGGACACACACACACACACACACACACACACACACACACACTGCTGTGGCTCTGATAAAACCACTTTACCAGCAGTGCACTGTCTCTTCTCAACGGCCATCACATTTTATGTGGAAAATTTAACCTTCTTAACCCTTTATACCAATATCATTTCATAAAATAAATCAAAATGCATTGCCATGTGATGAACAGCACACTGTAGTCAAAACAGGAAACATTTCATATTCGGTCTGCTTACACCACCATATTTTCACCTGGTGACAGATGGTGGAACCACCATTTTTCCTCCAGTGTAGTCCACGAACACAGTAATTACTGAATATGCCCACAATGTTTCAGCATCCTGTGATTTAAACAGCCCCAATGCACCTGGCTGAATGCCTTCAGTTTAATGATAACCACCTGGTATATTAAAAAAGAGAACCTCCCTCTTTATTCTTACAAATTTCTTGCTGTGTTCTAGTTAAAGCTTCCAAGCCACCCTTGGAATGTTCAGTTCTTCAGTAATATCTAACGAAATCGAGTCAGGACATTTGTGTACTCAATTTTTCTTTCACTCAAGGGAGACCTGGTTCAGTTCAGTCTGTATGGGTATATAAACTTGCAGAGCATGTGCCATTAGCAATAACAGATACTTATCATTACATTGAACAACTGATGTGTATTGTTAACATCTGCTTGGTGTGCAATTTTCAGGGTAGTTTTATTTCGGCTAAATGTACAACACATAGTAACTGGATGCACTGATGGTTATTGTTATTGCGACATTTGAACTGTGTGTGTTAAATAATTTTTGCTTAGTTAATGTACAGGGGAATATCACATAAAATCTTGTATAACTGGAAGAATCACCTGCAAATGTACTACAAGAAAGTAGGTGGCCATGATTATTTGATGATTTAGCAGCATCATTACTTGTACTGATAACAATGACTTGGCCATTCAAGGTTTCAATTAACTGAGAATGTAATACATCTAAGAGTCATTAGGCCTAACTGAATACAGTGATGAGCTGAAATGTTATGCCCACTGCCTATAGCAAGACTGAATGCCGCCTGTGCACTGCAGGTGTGTAATGAAGTGGGGAAAGTATACAAGTGGGAATTATTCTACCAATGATACATGCCACGAAAGAGGAAATGCAATGACCTAGGCAATTTTGATGATGGGCAGGTCACTATGGTTCAGTGCCTGGGAACGAGCATCTGGAAAACGCAAAGCTGGTTGCATATTACAGTTGACGGAATCTATGGAAACTGGTTGAATGATGGTGAAACCATGAGTAGGTAACAAGGTGTTTTATGTGCACGTCACATTATAGAATGTGGAGGTCAGAGACTTGCCAAGTTTGTAAAAATCAGGATAGGCAGCTATCTGCGGCAGGCCCGATGACAAACTATTGTACGTTCACTTCCCAAAAAGCAGCAATGCAGCATCTGTCAACAGTTGCTGTTTTGATACAAGTTGAATGACCTCAGTTGGTACCAACTGTAGTAACTTCAAGTTGAACAAATATATTTCATGGAAGACGCAATACATGAAAGTCACAGATCAAGTAAACAGAGTAAGACGTGTGTACACTTTAACAGTCAAATCATAACTGAGTACAAGCTAGCGGCCGCTGGCTGACTGGCCACTTAGGTGGCACTGCTGCTGCATGGCTGGCAGACAGCGCTGCATGTAGAGGACGTGCGTAGCTGCGCGGTGGCACTTTGAAAGATCGGCAAGTCACAACACCAACAGGTGTTCTGGCACAGACAACCTACCGTATGTAGTAAATGAGCCTCCATTAGGGTTGCTGGTCAAACTCTGCAAAATCCAGAACTGTAGGACATTACAATGCGTCAGTGGACCATTCGTGGGCTGCATGGGAATGTGAGGGCAAACTTACTTCTCATCGTGAAGGTTCCAGATGACAGCTTCTGGTCACTGTAAGGGATGATCGACATATGTGCATCAAGCACATCGTAACCACATCTACGATTGCCATCTGAGCATAGGCAATGGATTTCCTACAACATTCTGCGACATTTGTTGCAGACTAGCAGTAGCTGGACTAGGGAATGCCATCCCATGGGTACACTGCCGTTAACACTACAACACATACGGCTGTATTTAGAGTGGTGCCACAACTGGGAAACATGGATTGCTGATGAACGGGATTGTGTGTTCAGCAATAAACCGAGGTTCCAAACTACTCCAGACGACCATCATCGGCAAGTACGGAGGTGACCTGAGGAGTGGTCCCAGTTTTCCAATGGTTTGGAGAAGCACAGCAGTGTTACTCCTGGTGCCATTGGGTATGACTTCATATTGTGGCTGGTAGTAATTTAAGGGGAGATGGAAGACAAGTGGACTCAAAAGTCAATTTTTACATACTTGTGTATTTGAAAATGCCCAATATTTCCTGCATAAAACAGTTTTTGTTTCATATAAATACAATTTTTTCATGAGTTACGACAGTTTCTCTGATTCTGTGTGTGATCTGGTAATTTAAATGCCGTACTTTCTTTTTTGCACCATGCAAATATAATGCACAGGCTTCTTTTATTTCTTGCACATTATTTCCTGCTTCTATTGTTTTATTGTATCAGAGTTTCCTATCCTGCACCTGCACCTACTCATCATTCTGATCATGTTTGTTACGGTTTTCGAGCATGGTAAAGGTTACCTGACAAATGTTGAACTAGACATTTTAAAAAATTATTATGGCTCGGCCATAAGAAGAAATGCTGGGAATTTAGAAAATATGAAAAAAGCCATACAGCTTTTTCCATAAGCTTTCCACAAATGAAAATCCTCAGTGCTGTCATTGCCCCAAAGCAAGTATAGGAGAAGCATAACATATGACCACAAACATTCTTTACTGCAGCAGTAATGAATGAAATTAAACTTTTATTTATTGTTCGTTTTGTTTAGGGTGCAAAAACAACTAAGGTGATATGCGTCCATGTCAGAACCATAAAACATGAAGACGAAAAAGGAGTTAAAAGCGACTACAAGTTACGCCCAATCGACAGAAGGAAAGACAGCTAAAAAGAGGGACTTTGAGAATGGTCCATAAAATATGCTACAGAGGCAATGGAGGTCCTGAACTGTAGATTAAATGTCTTTCACCATACAGCTTAACTGAATAAAAAGTAAAACATGGTCAACAGCCTGTGCGCCGTTCGCTAAAACAGCCAATTACTCAGAAAACCAATTGTTAAAAAAGGGGATGAACCACGTTAGATTGAGGACAATGAGCCCAAAGTGGAGGAGGATCACCACTTAACAAATGGCGATGGCTAGAAAGTCAGTGCCCAATACGCAACCTAGCTAAAAACCTATATTTAGAAAACTTGGTAAAGATGCTTTGTTGGTGAAATGTCTTGACAGGAAAATGCAAAATTTAAATGAATATGTGAATTCTGTCATTTGGGCCCAGTTACCGAAAGCTGTATTTATTTAGACTACAGCCCTCAAATTTGGTGTTCATGACAGTATTTTATGCTTCAGTGATGGTGGAACAAGAAAACTGCATGTTTTGGAAGTACTGGGCACAAAATCTAGTGGAAATACTACAAAATCCTATATGCAAATAGATGAAGAGGGACCCCACAAAGCAGAAATAGCTAATTTAAAATGCATGAAGGAATTAGTCAGAAAAGATGAGGGACCAATAGAAGAAGAAAGGACAAGTATGATTCAGATGATGCTCCATATGGTGCAGGGAAATATTAGTGGTAAGTAATTCTCGACAGTAACTATACTAAAATAGCAATACTAAACTTTAAATTGATGTTTCTCAAAACTACATTGTTTTTAACTTTCAGGTAACATTATTTTCTAAACTAACCGGAGAAATAAGAATTTTGGTCAGTTTGTACTCAGAATGGTTATAAATTATGACAAGCAAATTGAGAACCACCAACCCAACACACTGTTTTATAATAATTTATGTATTAAAAAAAATGTTAAATTTTATTAGTAGAAGAATAAAAAAGAATTTCTTCAAATCCACAAGAGGTACTTTGTTCTTTTTATTTGTAAATGTAGGCATGTATGTTCTATATATTCAGTAAAAATTTCACTGTTTTAACACAGAGTTCTTCGAAATGTGTACCTATTCAAAGGGTGAAATAGCACTGCATACCGTTGGCAGAATAGAGATACAAATTGACTGCCGTCCCCCCTTAAGGAAGTCTGATGTCCCAACAGTATGCCATGTGTTACCCATCATCCAGTAGTACGGCATGGCATCCATTTCTATGAACCATCCATGTGGTGGTGGTGGTGATCACCTGTGGCTAAGATCTTCAGTTCTGTCCCCAGTTGAACATGTGGAACCAGCTCATATGTCAACTCCATCCCAGTGCAAACACCCGGAAAATCAAAGCCCACTTACAACAGTTGTGGGTTTGCTTGCCTCATGAGAGCCCACTTACAACAGTTGTGGGTTTGCTTGCCTCATGAGAGCCCACTTACAACAGTTGTGGGTTTGCTTGCCTCATGAGAGGCTATTATGGCTTACAACTTCCTTTTCAAATGTATCAGGCATGCTTCCAGACCGGAGGGGTACGTCATACTGCCAAGTTTTTTGTACATCTGACTCGATTTTGTAATCACATATCCTCTCAATCTGTGAAGTTTATTTTGTTTCCTCCTTCCTTCTGGTTGCTTCCCTGGTTTTGACAGGCAGTGCATTTAGGACAAAACCATTTTTTAATTCCAAGAAGATTTGTGTATATCACCTCTGACATAATACACCCACTATATTACCTATGTGCACCTAGAAATGTGACAATTACCCAAACATTAAAACACAAAAACTTCAATTTTTTTCATTATTTCCTTTCCAGAAATGAAAAATAAAACTGGTTATAATATTAGCTAAATCCAGGTATTTTCAACTTCAGCTAATAAGATAACCAGTCTTGATTACTCAAACTCCATGGTTTGTAGCTCAGGTATGGCAGGTCTACCAGAGTAACGATCAGATCTAATATTCTGAACTTGTTATTTCATAACAAAATCTACTATCTACATAGATTCTGCATATGGCACTGTATGATATGCAGTAGAGGACACTTTGTACCACTACCAGCCATTCCCTTTTTGTTACATTCGCAAATAGAGCAAGAGGAAAATACCGCCTACATGCCTCGGCAAGAGCCCTCATTACTCTTACTTTCATTGTCCTTACGTGAAATGTAGCATACCCAGGTCATAGCAATCTATAAAAAAGATAGTGAAATTGGCCGGTAATTATGTGCATCCGATTTTCTGACATCAATTTGTTGTAGAATCATGGAACATATTTTGTGTTCAGACATAATGACCTTTCTAGACTCTGAGAAGCTCATTTGTAGAAACCAGCACAGTTTTAGGAAACAGCAGTCATGCGAGACACAGCTGGCCCTCTTTGTGCAGGATATACAACAGGAGGAGGATGGGGGGAGGAATATGACTTTGGCGCAGATAGTGCCCTCTGCCACACACCACTTGGTGACTAGCAGAGTATATATGTACATGTAGATACTTACCCAATTACAAGACGACATTTTTTCTCCAAATTCTTTATTTGAAAAATGTGGGGCCATCTTATACAGGGTGTACATTAGTCCGGAAACACTTCCCATTATTTATTCCGCAAGGACTAAACATTGTACAGATGTCATACATATGACAATTTGAAGTGAAACTCTGAAAGTTGTTTTTACAAACATTTGATATGCAAACTATGAGTAACCCGGCAGACGTCAATAAGGTAATCGAATTCTTGCATGTCCATCCCAGCATGGCATTGTCGACTGTGGCAGTCACTTCCCCTATTCTCTCCCAGAACTCTGCTACATCTCATGATAAAGGTGGTACTGACACCAGAACTTTAATGTGTCCCCACAAAAAAAAAAGACACACAGAGTGAGATCTGGTGATCGGGGAGACCATTTCACGAAACAGCTGTCCAATTCTGTAGCACGGCTGATCCATCGATGGGGCAGCTCCATGTTCAGGTAACCATGAAATTCACGATGAAAATGGGGTGGAGCCCCATCCTGCTGAAAGATGAACGGAGAATCCAATTGCATTTGGCGTGTCAGCCATTGTTGCAACATGTCCAAGTAGGAACATCCAGTGACAGTGCTCTCGGCAAAGAAGAATGGCCCGAACAGTTTTCAATATGACAAGGCACCAAAAACATTTACTTTTGGGGAATCATGCTCAAATTCAATGCATTTGTGTTGATGATTTGTATCCCGGTTACCGTACTTGGTTCTAAACATCCGTTGAACAGCTGTAGCACACCTGTTTTTGTCAAGCACCAACACACAGAAAGCTCACTCTGCACCTGAACTTGCCATGTTTGTGACTAGCGCTGACTATTGGCAGTATACATCATGGGGGGGGGGGGGGGGGGTGAAACTTTTAGGGTTTCTCTTCAAAATGACATATGTATGATATCCGTACAATGTTTGGTTCTTGTGCAACAAATAATTGAAAGTATTCAAGCACTCTATGTACACCCTGTATTTGCAGATTGAACTAATTGCTGCTCAGGTCAAAGTTTTTACTTTAATACATTAATATAGGTGTCATCTTATGTTTAAAGATGAAGCTTTGGCTATTGACATTTCATATTAATATTGGTTGTCATGTCTTGTCCCATCAAAACATTCTACAATGCATTTCAAATGCCAGCATCAACACTGGCCGTCCCGTCCTGTCACGTCATGGCATGGCACCGTTAAGGTTTCTCAGCAAGAAAGTGTTGACGGCTGACAACATCCATCTGTTGTTGATCACGTGACTCCCATACTTATTTACTCCGATAAATGGCCATGTACAGATACCTACACTTAATTTAGTTGTGGTTTTAATGGCTAATAACAGTTGTTTTTAGTTCGTTACTTGTTATAAAACTGCTTTGTTTTGTTATTCCTTTTGTTAAAATTTATGAGAAATGATAAAAGGCTAATTGAAGCAGTGAGACAGCAGTCTGATTAGTATGGCACGAGTGTACTAATTTACTTGTCCTCTAATGCATTTATAAAGTGTATTTTTATACATTCTGATACCATATTTAATATTTTAAATGAGATGGATTGCAATATGGCTGGAACTTGAAGTGAAAAAAGTACTGTGGGTACAATCAGACTGATCAGTACGTAGAGTATATTTTATGTTGTCAGGTATTTGTAGCATTTCATAAAGAAATGGGATGAACCCTTCAGACACTGCAAGTTGTTTGTTTACATGTGTTAGGCTTATTTATTGTTAAGTAGCTCTCTGGATTGTGCGTGAAACAGTTTTGCAAGCAGTAGTGGTCAATATTTATGTGGTTTCACTAGCTAGCCCGAGTACAAATAAGGCTCAAAATTCAAACATAAGATGTAAAGAAAACCTATAAGTCTTGAAGGGAAATGTATTGAGGGAGGTATAACTGCTCAAAAATTTGCAATGGACTAACAACAAAACTGAACCTTAAACAAACCAATTTTTCACAGGATGCGATGGCAGCTCACAGCACTGTGTTTCTTTTCATAATTCTGGTTGCAATTTGACATTACAACTAGAAAAACTGATGCTTCAACTTACCAAAACATAAAATGAAGATTCTTTTTCCTCGACCTCCCCGTATAGTGTGGAAACACTCTTTCTGTACCATGTAATGGTATTTTTTGGATCCACACTCTTTTTCGTGTCGTTTTGCACTTCTGTGTTCTCTCTCTATTATACAAGATATCCCTGCAAGCTCCAAACCACCTGAGTCTAGTAAAATATCATTTATGGATTCAAATATCCACATGTATAAGCTACCACACTATGTATGTGAACTTCACACACAGAAACAGCTGAAAATTATCTAATAATATCACAATTGTTCTGTGTGTGTGTGTGTGTGTGTGTGTGTGTGTGTGTGTGTGTGTGTGTGTTGGGGGGGGGGGGGGGGGGGGGGCAGCCATGCGAGCTGAGATTACACGACTTGACTCATTGTGGCATGCCATGATGGATAGTGTGAATACATTTGACATGACAGGTGGTGTGACGCGACGGACAGTGTGAATTGGCCTTTATGCAGCTTTTTAAGTAAAGTTAACATTCATCTAGTTTTTCAAAAACGATTACTGGATTCTGAACCCAAGTCAATATTCTGTTTGGTTATAAGAAACTGGAACAATTGACAAAGTGGGTCGTATATAAGAAATTCAGTCACTGCTCACGTATTAGAATACTGGGGAAAAATGTCACCAGCTTTTAATCAGATTAAGAACAAGACGGTGACATTAAGATGAAATGAGAAAGAAAACTAATCCAGAATTAAGTGTCTAACATATGAAATAAATCACATTAAACTGACTGCAAATTACAGAGGAAAGACCTACTGTGGATATAGTAGCAACCGACATCACTAGATCGCAGGACAAGCGAAAGTTCGAGAACTGAGCTAAATCACAACAGAGCTTTTATTTATGTATTAGTTTTGGTTGTTACGTATGACCTGCACCCTAGAAGATATTACCGTCCATGTTTCACTATTGCTCAAGCACAGCAATATGGAAGGATTGGAGGGGGAAACTATGCTGGTCCGGCGAGGGGAGTGGTGAGCAGCACACTTCAAAACATGCAAATATATATTGGGTACTTTGGCTTTTTACCAACATCTACCATATTTAAACTGTAGTTTGCCTGAATCCATTCACACTCTGAATCAAACTGATTTTAAAATTGGACAAATACTAAATTAAGCATGAATTGCTGAAGTCTAGATTGGGGCCATTAGCAAACGTAATTTGTGCAGCAATGTTGTTGACACTCACCATAAGATATGATGAAAGTAATAGGGTGTTCGTCAGCTGCTGGTTCTATACAATGGATAGATAGCGCCAGGCTGATAATATGGTCAGAGGCAAGAGACATTGTAAACTTCTCATGTCTGAATAGAAGTGCAATCAACTGTGTGTTCAGGGGAAAAAAACAGCTGTGGTCTCATGTTCTGCCATAACAAGAACCTAAGAAATCACAACATATTCCCAAATATTTGTGGCACTGAACATATATGTTTCACAGCAGTCCTGTTGGGATGACAACAATGATGATGAAATAGTGATGCCATAGACGAAAGTCTAAGTAAACAAAAAAGACAATGAAGATAAAATTAACATAAGCAGTTTCTTTTTGTTTGTTTTATTTCTTCTACTCCTGAGCATGTCATTATCAAGAAAAATAAAACTGGTGTTCTAAGGACTGGAGGTTGGAATGTCAGATCCCTTAATTGAGTAGGTAGCTTGGAAAATTTAAAAAGGGAAATGGATATGTTGAAGCTAGATATAGTGGGTATTAGTTAAGTTCAGTAGCAGGAGGAAGAGGACTTCTGGTTAGGTGAATACAAGGTTATACATACAAAGTCAAATAGGGGTAATGCAGGAGTAGGTTTAATGATGATAAAGAAATAGAAATGCAGATAAACTTCTATCAAGAGCATAATGAACACATCATTCTAGCCAAGATAGACACAAAGTCCACAACACACAGCAGTGCAAGTTTATATGCCAACTAGCTCTGGAGATTATGAAGAGATTGAAGAAATGTATGGTGAAGTAAAAGAAATTATTCAGATCGTTAAGAGAGCCAAAAATGTAATAGCCATGGGGGACTGAAATTTGATAGTAGAAAAAAGAAGAGACGTAAATTTAGTAGGTAAATATGGATTGGGGGGAAGGAATGAAAGAGGAAGCTGCCTATTAGAATTTTGCAGAGAGCATAATTTAATTTTAGCTAACACTTGGTTTAAGTATCATTAAAGAAGGTTATATACAATAGTCTCAATTATCCGACCCTTTCAACTCGCTGGCCGTGCGCCAGCCGACGACAGGTAAGTGACTAACTTCTTGTTTGTTGATACTCAGTTCACTGTCGCCATCTGCTACTCCCCACTCTTCAGCACTAACTTATATCTGTAGTGGAGTGGCTGTGTTGCACTTTGTTTATTGTAAAAATTTGTGGTGATGGCTTCAAAATGGAAAAAGGTGGTCATTTCATTGGAAGAGACAATGGTGATTTTTTATTAAAAGTGTCGCAACATTATAACGTCATGAAAACAACAGTTGGAGACTGGAAAAGGAACACAATGAAATTGAGAGGTGGCGTTCTCAGCGAGCAACCTCAGCTGTTTTGGAAGATCGGAAAACCATGAAAAAAGGTGATTATGAAAAAGTAAGTGAAGCGTTGTTCCTATGGTTTACTCAACATAGAGATGAAGGTGTACCCAAGCTGGGACCTATTTTGCAGGAAAAAGCTTTAAAGTTTCGTAACATACTAAATGAAGATGCACCTGATTTCACAGCTAGTGTAGGCTGGCTCGTGTAGGCTTGCTCGATAAATGGAAGAAAACATACAGAATTCGGCAACTTAATGTCTGTTGTGAAAAGCTTTCAGCAAATTTTGAAACTGTTCAATTGTTCAGGAACAAATTTTACAAGGTATTGGACAAGGAAGACTTAACAGAGAAAGAGTGACAATTCTTGCATGCAGTAATGCCACAGCAAATTTGAAAATGAAGCTGTCTATGATAGGTAAGTCACAAAAACTGGGAGCATTTAAAAATGTATCTAAAAATGCTTTACCGGTGAAATATTACAACCAAAACAATGCTTGGATGAGCTCTGACATTTTTAAAGAATGGTTTTTTAACGAGTTCGTGCTACAAACTGAAAAGTTTTTGAAAGTCAACAACTTGCCCCACGAAGAGCTGTTGCTTGTAGACAACGCCACTTGTCATCCTAATGAAGATTAACTTCAAGATTAAGATATAAAGGCCACGTTTTTGCCTCCAAATGTCACATCCTTATCTCAGCCTATGGACCAAGGGACCTCAGAGACACTGACCAAGGGACCTCCTCAGAGACACTGAAGAGAAACTACCGCAAGAACCTTGCTCTCCTCTTTAATTAATGCTATGTACGAGGGAGAAGACATGCTACAGCAGCTGCGCCGTATTAATTTCAAAGACATACCTTACGACGTGGCCCAATGTCGGGAGAGTGTTGGAGCAAATACAACTGCAAAATATTGGAAAATTTTGCTACAGGAAAATCACGAAAATCCTCCAGATCATGAAAATCTACAGCAGCAGACCGAACCAGAAAATACTACCCTGCTTTCCTTGTTACGAAAAGTTCCGGGATGTGCTGATGCCACAGAAGATGAGATAAATGAATGGATTGTCCAAGGTGAAGAATTTGAAGTGAGAGATGAAGAAATAGTCAACATGGTAAACGAAAAAGAAGAAGACGAAGAAGTGGATGTAGTGGAGGAAAGTCTGCCCAAGATTTCTCACAACGAAGGACACAAGGCCTTAGAAACTGCTTTAAAATATGTAGAACAACTGGAGGAAACACTGTCTACCGAGGTTTTACTTCTTAAGGGACTATGTGATTTAGCGGTAAAAAAAACGGCAAACAAAAAACAATTACTAACTACTTCACAGAGTAAATATCTATTCAGTCTAATTTGATTTGTATTATATGAAATGGTTAACTCATTTGGCCTACTTTAGTTTAATTTTTGTGTTTTTTTTAAATTATTTTCCGTGTTATCCGACCTTCCCGCTTATACAACCTTGCCGCAGCCGGTTTAGGTCAGATAATCTAGACTCTACTGTACCTGGAAGAGACCTGGAGATAGCAGAAGGTTTCAGACTAGTTATACAATGGTAAGATCAAGATTTTGGAACCAGGTTTTAAATTGCAAGATATTTCCTGGGGCAGTTGTGGACTCCAACCACAACTTGTTGGTTGTTAACTGTAGACTAAAACAGGAGAAACTACAAAAAGGTAAAAATTTATGGAGATGGGATATCGATAAACTGAAGGAGCCAGAGGTTTTAAAGACTTTCAGAGGGAGTATTAGGAAACAACTGACAACAGGGGAAAGAAGTGTGGTATAGGTAGAATGGGGAGCTTTGAGAGTGAAATGGTGGTATAAAAATGCAGTAAATGAACCAGGTGAAAGGGAATACAAACATCTCAAAAATGATATTGACAGAAAGTGCAAAATGGCTAAACCGGAATGGCTAGAGGACAAATTTAAGGATTTACGAGCATATATCACAAGGGAAAATATAGATGTTGCCTACAGGAGAATTACAGAGACCTTTCGAGAATGAAGGACCACCTTTATGAACATCAAGAACTCAGATGGAAAATCAGCTCCAAGCGAAGCAGGACAACCAAAAAGGTGGAAGGAATATATAGACGGTCTATACAAGGGAAATGCACTTGAGGGCAATATTATGGAAATGGAAGAAGATGAAGACGAGATGGGAGATATGATACTGCATGAAGAATTTGACAGAGCACTGGAAGATCTAAGTAGAAAGAAGATAACAGGAGTAGATGACATTCCGTTAGAACTACTAATAGCCTTGGGAGAGCCAGACACGTCAAAACGCTTCCATCTAGTATGCAAGATGTATGGGGCAGGCGAAATACCAACAGAATTCAAGAAGAATGCAGTAATTCCAATGCCAAAGAAACCAGATGCGGACAGGTGTGAAAATTATTGAACTATCAGTTTTATAAGTCATGACTGCAAAATACTAACATGTATTCTGTACAGAAGAATGAAGAAACTGGTATAAGCTGATCTTGGTAAAGATCAGTTTGGATTCTGGAGAAATGCAGGACTTATGGACAACTTTTGACAGTGTTGAGTGGAATACTCTGTTTGAAATTCTAAAGGTATCATGGGTAAAATACGGGGAGCATCAGGCTAACTGCAAGCAGTTTCACATAACTAATGAGGAAGTATTGAATAGGATTGGGGAGAAGAGAAGTTTGTGGCACAACTTGACCAGAAGAAGGGATCGGTTGGTAGGACATGTTCTGAGGCATCAAGGGATCATTAATTTAGTATTAGAGGGCAGTGTGGAGGGTAAAAATCTTAGAGGGAGACCAAGAGATGAATACACTAAGCAGATTCAGAAGGATGTAGGTTGCAGTAGGTACTGGGAGATGAAGAAGCTTGCACAGGATAGAGTAGACTGGAGAGCTGCATCAAACCAGTCTCAGGACTGAAGACAACAATAACAACAACAACGCTATTTACAATTTGTACAGAAACACAATGGCAGTTATAAGAGTCGAGGGGCATGAAAGGGAAGCAGTGGTTGATAAGGGTGTCAGACAGGGTTGTAACCTATCCCCAATATTATTCAATCTCTATATTGAGCAAGCAATAAAGGAAAGAAAAGAAAAAATCTGGATTACGAATTTAAGTCCAGGGAGAAGAAATGAAAACTCTTATGTTTGCTGAAGGCTTTGTAATTCTGTGAGAGATAGCAAAGGACTTGGAAGAGCAGTTGAATTGAATGGCCAGTGTCATGAAAGGAAGCTATAAGATGAACATCAACAAAAGCAAAACGAGGATAATGGAATGAAGTCTAAGTCAGGTGATGCTGAGGAAATCAGACAAGGAAATAAGACAATTACAGTAGTTGTTGAGTCCTGCTATTTGGGCAACAAAATAACTGATGATGGTTGAAGTAGAGAGGATATAAAATGTAAGCCGGCAGTAGCAAGACAAGCATTTCTGTAGAGGAGAAATTTGTTAACACTGAGTACACATTAAGTGTTGGAAGTCTTTCCTGGCAGTATTTGTCTGGAGTGTAGTATGGAAGTGAAACATGGACGATAAACAGTTTAGACAAGAAGAGAATAGAAGCTTTTGAAATGGGGTGCTACAGAAGAATGCTGAATATTAGATGGGTAGATCACATTACTAATGCAGAGATACTGAACAAAATTGGAAGTAAAGAAATTTGTAGCACAACCTGACTATAAGAAGAGATTGGTTGGTAGGGCACATTCTGAGACGTCAAGGGATCACCAATTTAAAGCTGGAGGGAAGCGTGGGGGGTAAAATTTGTAGAAGAAGACCAAGAACTGAATACAGTAAGCAGATTCGGAAGGATGTAGGTTGCAGTAGTTACTTGAAGATGATGATGCTTGCACAGGACAGAGGCACATCAAACTAGTCTTTAGTCTGAAGACTGCAACAACAAACAACAACAACAACATCGTTATAAAAATGAAAATGAATGCATGGCATAAGTTTAGAATAGGTGTAACGTTAACATTTTAGGGGGATACCCTACTTCAGTACAAGTTTGTAACTTCAATTAGAAAGAATATGTTCAAAATATTTTTTTCTCAAGGAGCCTCTTAAAGTAAGGTGGCCATCTTACACTCAGGTAAATACAGTATGTTGCTAGCAGTAGACTCATTTCTGCAGTCAGCTTCAAATGCACGTTCTCTCAAAAATAGTTCAAATGGCTCTGAGCACTATGGGACTTAACAGCGAAGGTCATCAGACCCGTAGAACTTAGAACTACTTAAACCTAACTAACCTAATGACATCACACACATCCATGCCCGAGGCAGGATTCGAACCTGCGGCCACAGCGGTTCCAGACTGAAGCGCCCAGAATCACTCGGCCACTCTTGCCGGCGCAGGTTATCTAAATTTTCTCAATAGTGGTACATGAAAAGAACATCGTCTTCCCTCTATGGATTCCCACTGTAGTTCACGAAGCATATCCATAACATTCACTCATTCATCAAACTACCGGTAACAAATCTAGGAACTGACCTCTGAAATGTTTCAATGCCTTCCTGTTAACCTGAGCTGGTGAGCTTTGCAAACATTATAACAGCACTCAAGAATGTGTCACACTAGTGTTTTGTATGTAGTCTCCTTTATAGATGAGATATGCTTTCCTAAAATTCTTTCAAAAACTGAATTCAACCATTTGCTTTGCCTACTACTGTCCTTATGTGCCAGTTTCATTTTGTATCACTGTGCTGCATTATACCTAGATATTTAATCAAAGTGAAACTGCCAAGCACCAATCCTATATTTGAACATTATACGATTGCTTTTCCTAATCACCAGCATTAACTTTTAACTTACATTTTTCTGGATTTAGAGCAAGCTGCCACTCATTACAACATACTGTATCCTCCTACAGTCACTGAACAAGAACACCTCCCCATATTGCACAGTATCATCGGTAAACAGCCACAGATTGCTGATCACCCAGCCAGTCAGATCATTTACGTATAACAGCGGTTCTACCATATCACACTTCCCTGTGGCACTCCTGATGATACCTTTTGTCTCTGAATAAGATCTGGTATTGAGCACAACATACTAAGTTCTATTACTTAAGAAGTCTTTTGGCCTATCACTTATCTGGGAACCTATTCCATGCCCTCGGGCCTCTGTTAACCACCTGCAGTGCGGCTCTAACAGATTTTCCAGAAATCTAGGAATATGGAATCTGCCAGTTGCCATTCACCCATGGTTCACAGGATACCATGTGAGAAATATGCAAACTGAGTTTCACGCACGTGATGCTTTTTAAAATGTGCGGATTTGTGGACAGAAGCACTTTTCCATCACAAGGAAATTTACCACAATTGAACTGAAAACATGTTCAAGAATTCTGCAGTGAACCAATACCTATACTGCATTGTGACATAACGTTGGCTCACTGGAGGGGATGTGACACTGTTGTCCAGGTAACACCAATGGTGATCTGGCTTTCCCTACGTGCTGCAAGTGGTTTGGTTGGTAAAGCACCTTGTCACACTTCAGATGCTCCGTGTTCATTAACTTTCTTTGTGAAGTGGATTTTTTTTTTTCCCCCCACTGAAGTATTCTGCAGTGGTCAAGTGTTGTGAATTCATTCCAAACTATTTATTGCTGTTCCATTCCAGGGAGCAAGGCATAAGGAAATGAATGCCAAAGTTTTCATGGAGTGGTTTTCTGATGTTTTGCTGCAGAATATTTCTCCAAATATGACAATAGTAATGGACAATGCACGATACCACTCTATTGTGATAGATAAGGAGGAAAACAGTGGAGGAAAGCAGATATTTGCTCTGGGTGCAAAGAAATGTTACATCGAATGAAGTTGAACCTGGCATGGATAAGGCGGAATTAATGGAACTTGTAGCACTTTACAAGCTAAAAACTCCATGTTATCAGGTTAATGAACTGGTTACCAACAAAGGGCATGTGTAATCAGACTTCCTCTATCACGCGCATTTAAACCCTATTGAGAACATATGGGTGCAGGTGAAAGGCAGTGTGGGGGAAAAATAGAGTTTATGCTCAAAAGAAGTCATTGCAAGTGTTACCCCACAGGACTGGTTTCAAGTTGTCAGCCATACAAAGAAGGTAGTTGAGGAGAACTGGATTGCAAAGGACTGCTAGAAGAACAAATTGAAGAGATGGTAATTTCAGTCACCGCCTGTGCCAGTTCCGAGGAAGACATCACTCCACTTACTTAAAAAATTATTGATTTAACTGCTCTGCTCATTATTGTCACTTCCTTACCACCAAAGAATGTTCGCCTATTGGCTGCTAATGTTCACGACATAAGGCAGGCGTGGCTTTATTGCCACCCGCTGATGCACTCAGCGCACAATGGCAACTGCGCTTCCCTCTGCGGCACTGTCAAAAGTTGCAACTAATTTTAAATGCACTATAAGGGGCCAATGTGTACTCTTTGTAAAACTGGATTGGGATTCCATCTTTCAGTGCTTCTCTACACTAGGGACACACACAATCATGGCCTCCATTCGGAGTCAGCACAACAGTCAAACGGCAGTATGTTTGTACAACCCTCCTGAGTGAATGCTTTCTTATATTGAGATTTCAAACTCTGACTTTCCTTTTGCTATCTTCTACTGCCACAACAAACTGGTCGACAAGTGAATGGATAGAAGCATTCATCCCACTTACAAGGAGACGGCACGACTGTGGGGTCAGGGATTTGTCCGAAACTTTTTGTGGTTAAAGAGGACCCGTAACACCTTATGTGGTTAATATATTAGGATGCACTACCCGGAAAATCCCAAGAAAAATCGATTCAAAATTTCTTAGGAGCCTTAGAAGTATAAAATGTTAGTCCATTGCCGAGCCGCCGTCTGGCCTAGATGGTTCGGGATCGGACTCTTACGCCAGTGGTCTCGGGTTCGATTCCTTCTCCGACACTTTTTTTCTTTCTTCTGTTTCATTTTCTTTTGTTATTCCACCAATTATTCAAAAAGTTTCTCAAACCTAAATTAGTTTTAAAACATTATTTTAGCTCAAGAACATAAAGTTTTTTATTTACTGCAAAATATTCGTGCTCATTGTTCTATTTTATTTTATGGAGTTTCAAGATTTAAAGAGGCTTTGTAAGGGACCCCTTGGGACTATAACGGTCATCTGCACACAGGACTGTGAGAGAGCCATGAGAAGTAAACTGCAGTTTGTTTTTCGATTTCATCATGAACAGACGTGCCTGTTTCAAATTTCAACGTGTTATTCCGATCCAAGGTTTAACACGTCAACTGAAGAAGTTGCTGGCTCGTCTGGAGTAGGAGAAGAAATTCCTGAAGAACCCATTCATAGTGATCTATCACAATTACGACTGAAGGATGCAGTGGTGTATTACGAAAAGCTTTCGACGGAAAATGATTTAATTGCATGGACATCTTCAGAAGAAATCTCTCGTGATGTTATGTTATTGGCCAGAGAAATTTATAATAATACACTGGAACTTTTGGGTGAAAAAACATTTGTAACTGAAGAGGAATTAATTCCCGCTCATGAGGATTGTGAAGAATGTGAGGAGAACAACAAACAGTTCGAAGTGCCACAAAGTGATTAGTCTCCATGCGAATATAAACCATCATCGAAAAGAATTAAAAGTGACACGATTCTCATTGCCTACAATGTCAAAGTCATGAATATTGCTAAAGTGCAACCCACATGATCCTTGGCGACATTGCAAAAAAAAAAAAAAAAAAAAGTGCCGATAATTGAAACGAATATCTTTCACAATGGGAGAAAGATATTAAAAGTGGTGGTACGAGAATGGATAAATTTGAGGCGACAGATTCGTGGACCTACATCCATTTTGTGGGCACAAGACAAAAATATCAGCAAGTCACGACAAGAAATTTATAGCAATGGGCATTGGCTGCGGTTGCACAAGTCATTGATTTCAAATTCAAGGTGTCTGATCAATCGGTCACGGCATTTAAAGATAAGCACAGAATTTCGCAACGCAATATCACGAAACTGGTTTCGAAAAAAGAAGCGGCACCAATGGAGGACTTCCAGGTGTATGCCGAGAACTTTCATCGGCAGACGTGCCGTTTAATCCCTTAATACCATGAGGATTATGTGATAAATACTGACCAAACAGGTAAATACATGTTTTCTGCATATAAAACATTTTTACCGGTGTAAAATATATCAATTCAAATTTAATTATAGAGAAAGATATTTACATACACATTCAAATATTGTTGAATATTAAAAATACTATTGTTTCCCATGATCCATGGACTTGCCGTTGGTGGGGAGGCTTGCGCACCTCAGCGATACAGATTGCCGTACCGTAGGTGCAACCACAATGGAGGGGTATCTGTTGAGATGCCAGACAAACGTGTGGTTCCTGAAGAGGGGCAGCAGTCTTTTCAGTAGTTGCAGGGGCAACAGTCTGGATGATTGACTGATCTGGCCTTGTAACACTAACCAAAACGGCCTTGCTGTGCTGGTACTGCGAACGGCTACAGCAAGGGGAAACTACAGCCGTAATTTTTCTCGAGGGCATGCAGCTTTACTGTACGGTTAAATGATGGTGTCCTCTTGGGTAAAATATTCCGGAGGTAAAATAGGCCCCCCATTCGGATCTCCGGGTGGGGACTATTCAGGAGGTTGTCGTTATGAAGAGAAAGAAAACTGGCGTTCTACGGATTAGAGCGTGGAATGTCAGATCCCTTAATCGGGCAGGTAGGTTAGAAAATTTAAAAAGAGAAATGGATAGGTTGAAGTTAGATACAGTGGGAATTAGTGAAGTTTGGTGGCAGGAGGAACAAGACTTTTGGTCAGGTGAATACAGGGTTATAAACACAAAATCAAATAGAAGTAATGCAGGAGTAGGTTTAATAATGAAAAAAAAATTGGAGTGCGGGTAAGCTACTACCAACAGCATAGTGAACGCATTATTGTGGTCAAGATAGACACGAAGTCCATGCTTACTACAGTAGTACAAGTTTATATGCCAACTAACTCTGCAGATGATGAAGAAATTGATGAAATGTATGATGAGATAAAAAAAAAAAATTCAGGTAGTGAAGGGAAAAGAAAATTTAATGGTCATGGGTGACTGGAATTCAAGAGTAGGAAAAGGGAGAGAAGGAAACGTAGTAGGCGAATATGAATTGGGGCTAAGAAATGAAAGAGAAAGTCGCCTGGTAGGATTTTGCGCAGAGCACAACTTAATCATAGCTAACACTTGGTTCAAGAATCATAAAAGAAGGTTGTATACATGGAAGAATCCTGGAGATACTAAAAGGTATCAGATAGATCATATAATGGTAAGACAGAAATTTAGGAATCAGGTTTTAAATTGTAGGACATTTCCAGGGGAAGATGTGGACTCTGACCACAATCTATTGCTTATGACCTGTAGATTAAAACTGAAGAAACTGCAAAAAGGTGGGAATTTAAGAAGATGGGACCTGGATAAACTGAAAGAACCAAAGGTTGTACAGAGTTTCAGGGAGAGCATAAGGGAACAATTGACAGGAATGGGGGAAAGAAATACAGTAAAGAAGAATGGGTAGCTTTGAGGGATGAAATAGTGAAGGCAGCAGAGGATCAAGTAGGTAAGAAGACAAGGGCTAGTAAAAATCCTTGGGTAACAGAAGAAATATTGAATTTAATTGAGGAAAGAGAAAGTATAAAAATGCAGTAAATGAAGCAGGCAAAAAGGAATACAAACGTCTCAAAAATGAGATCGACAGGAAGTGGAAAATGGCTAAGCAGGGATGGGTAGAGGACAAATTTAAGGATGTAGAGGCTTATCTTATTAGGGGTCAGATAGATACTGCCTACAGGAAAATTAAAGAGACCTTTGGAGAAAAGAGGACCACTTGTATGAATATTAAGAGCTCAGATGGCAACCCAGTTCTAAGCAAAGAAGGGAAAGCAGAAAGGTGGAAGGAGTATATAGATGTACTTGATGACAATATTATGGAAATGGAAGAGGATGTAGATGAAGATGAAATGGGAGATACAATACTGCGTGTAGAGTTTGAAAGTGCACTGAAAGACCTGAGTCGAAACAAGGCCCCTGGAGTAGACAACATTCTATTGGAACTACTGACGGCCTTGGGAGAGCCAGCCCTGACAAAACTCTAGAATCTCACGCAAGGTGTATGAGACAGGTGAAATACCCTCAGACTTCAAGAAGAATATAATAATTCCAATCCCAAAGAAAGCAGGTGTTGACAGATGTGAAAATTACCTAACTATCAGTTTAATAAGTCACCGCTGCAAAATACTAACGCGAATTCTTAACAGACGAATGGAAAAACTGGTAGAAGCTGACCTCTGTGAAGATCAGTTTGGATTCCGTAGAAATACTGGAACACGTGAGGCAATACTGACCTTACGACTTATCTCAGAGGAAAGATTAAGGAAAGGCAAACGTACGTTTCTAGCATTTGTAGACTTAGAGAAAGCTTTTGACAATGTTGACTGGAATACTCTCTTTCAAATTCTAAAGGTGACAGGGGTAAAATACAGGGAACGAAAGGCTATTTACAATTTGTACAGAAACCAGATGGCAGTTATAAGAGTCGAGGGACATGAAAGGGAAGCAGTGGTTGGGAAGGGAGTGAGACAGGGTTGTAGCCTCACTCCGATGTTATTCAATCTGTATATTGAGCAAGCGGTAAAGGAAACAAAAGAAAAATTTGGAGTAGGTACTAAAACCCATGGAGAAGAAATAAATACTTTGAGGTTCGCCAATGACATTGTAATTCGGTCAGAGGCAGCAAAGGACTTGGAAGAGCAGTTGAACGGAATGGACAGTGTCTTGAAAGGAGGATATAAGATGAACATCAACAAAAGCATAACGAGGATAATGGAATGTAGTCAAATTAAGTCTAGTGATGCTGAGGGAATTCAAGTAGTAAAGGAGTTTTGCTATTTAGGGAGTAAAATAACTGATGATGGTCGAAGTAGAGAGGATATAAAATGTAGGTTGGCAATGGCAAGGAAAGCGTTTCTGAAGAAGAGAAATTTGTTAACATCGAGTATAGATTGAAATGTCAGGAAGTAGTTTCTGAAAGTATTTGTATGGAGTGTAGCCATGTATGGAAGTTAAACATGGACGATAAATAGTTTAGACAAGAAGAGAATAGAAGCTTTTGAAATGTGGTGCTACAGAAGAATGCTGAAGATCAGATGGGTAGATCACGTAACTAATGAGGAGGTATTGAATAGAATTGGGGAGAAGAGGAGTTTGTGGCACAACTTGACCAGAAGAAGGGACCGGTTGGTAGGACATGTTCTGAGGCATCAAGGGATCACAAATTTAGTATTGGAGGCCAGCGTGGAGGGTAAAAATCGTAGAGGGAGACCAAGAGATGAATACACTAAGCAGATTCAGAAGGATGTAGGTTGCAATAAGTACTGGAAGATGAAGAAGCTTGCAAAGGATAGAGTAGCATGGAGAGATGCATCAAACCAGTCTCAGGACTGAAGACAACAACATTGTTTCGGGATACCAATATCAATCTGTTTTCAACAGGACTCTCACTGAAGAAGGGAGTAAAACAGTTTTTGTGAAAAAGTTGGATTTGAATAAAGTGACGCATTCGTACAACGCACAATATTCGATAACATTATCCAGAAAACTGCTCCCACATGTCTTCATATACTTAAAAGGAGCGACCAGTCATTTACGACCTCGTATTCACAAGTTAGTAGATGGCTATGCCAATACTTATACGAACGTCATCCGGAAAATTAACAACAGTTTTATACATGGATTTTGGCCAGAAATAATTAAAATCTTATGTCGGGGAGAATAAATATTTACTTCTCATTGACTCTTGGGGAGGTCAAATGAATCCGGAGATATATGACGCAATTTTTCAAGATGACGAATATATGCAAACTTGGTCTGTAAAAGTCATACTTCCAATATGCACTTCTTTGGTGCAACCTTGTGATGTTTACTTTTACAGGCAAGTTAAAAATTTCATGAAGTGCTTAAAAATTGCAGTGCATTGTTACAGGAGAATCGTGAAAGAAATTCCTGGGACGATTGTATAAAAATTCATTCTATAATTCACCATCAATTATCATCACCAATATTCCGAGATATGACTCAATATGCCTGGTTTGCCTCAAAATTATCAGAGACTCTAAACATTTTTGTAAATGTTAATGGGGCATGTTTTTGTACAGATTTATTGTGATTATAAAAAATCCGCTTTTGTATGTTGTGCAAGATGTGGCAAAAGTTATTGCTTTGTTTTAAGATAATTACCACTGCAGTTCTTATTTATAATAACTGAAGGTTCCCCAATCAACTTTGTTATTCTGATTAAAAACCCAATGTTTCTCCTCACATACTTTACAACATGGACGATAACTAGTTTGAACAAGAAGAGAATAGAAGCTTTCGAAATGTGGTGCTACAGAAGAATACTGAAGATAAGATGGATAGATCATGTAACTAATGAGGAGGTATTGAATAGGATTGGGGAGAAGAGAAGTTTGTGGCACAACTTGACTAGAAGAAGGGATCGGTTGGTAGGACATGTTTTGAGGCATCAAGGGATCACAAATTTAGCGTTGGAGGGCAGCGTGGAGGGTAAAAATCGTAGAGGGAGACCGAGAGATGAGTACACTAAGCAGATTCAGAAGGATGTAGGTTGCAGTAGGTACTGGGAGATGAAGAAGCTTGCACAGGATAGAGTAGCATGGAGAGCTGCATCAAACCAGTCTCAGGACTGAAGACAACAACAACAACAACAACAACAACAACTTTACAATGAAAAATGGAAAACCCACTGCCATGAATTGTGTTGTTGAACAAAAAGAAAATAAATTTTATTCAATAATGTAACTAATTTGTTAAAGATAATGTAGGTTTGAGAAACTTTTTGAATAATTGGTGTGTGTGTGTGTGTGTGTGTGTGTGTGTGTGGGAGGGGGGGGGGGGGGGGGGGGGAGAAAAAAAAATGTGCCGCAGGCGGAATCGAGCCCGAGATCCCTGGCGTAAGTGTCTGAGCCCTAACCATCTAGGCCAGACGGCGGCTCGGCAATGGACTAACATTTTATACATTTTATACTCATAAGGCGCCTAAGAAACTTTGGATCAATTTTTCCCGGGATTTTCTGGATAGTGCGTTCTAATATTTTAACCACGTGAGGTGTTAGGGGTCCTCTTTAACCATGCAAAATTTCGGACAAATCCCTGACCCCACGATCCTGCCATCTCCTTGTTAGTCATTTTAAATACAACCAAAATTTTATCAGGTTCTTGGTAAGACTTTTTGCTAAAGTAATGCAATATGCTTCATGCATTGATTCTTTTTTTTTATAAATGTATGAATTTCCACCAACTTTTGCCTGTCATAATATTTTTTAACTTTTAGTGCAACAGACTTGTGTCTTCAGAAAGTTCCAAAGTTTGTTATTAAACTGTGTCCCTAACCCACTTACTCGGCACACGTTTCTCCAGGGCACAATTTACAATCCATTTAAACTTTACCCATAATTCCTCCACATCCACCACATTAGAACTAAAAAATGACCATCATCTGCTAATAATAGTTTACATGTTCTTTCTGGTGTAAATACTCTCCTCATCTTCTTAATGGATTTATTAACTTCTCTTAACCATAGTCACTACGATGACATCATGGCCACTTGTATCTATAGTGACACCATCGGTAATGTCAGGCCTGTTTGAGGTCTAAAATATTTCTATTTGTGTGGACTGTCAAACTAGCTGCTCAAGACAGTTTCTGGTAAATGTGTTTAGAAGTACTTCACAAGACTGCCTGTCCACATTATCCGCAATAAACTCAGACATCCCTGTCTATACTAGTAGGTTGTAAGTTGCCCAAAGCTAATACTGCACGAACTGATTACCTTTGCACTACTGACTGCAGACTTTCTCTAAATGATACTACAACAGTCATGGTGGAATCAGATGGCCGGTAAAAAGTTAAATAATTAACCCAAGTTCACCTACACCTGTTGTATGTGTCCAGATAATGTCTCTGTCAGACACAATTTCGACGTCAATAGACATAATATTTTTGTCGACTGCAATGAACACTGCCCCTCTCATGGTGTCTCATCTGTCTTTTCAATCTATGTTCCAAGCCTTGCTAAAGATTTTAGAGCTTTACACTTCAAGTTTCAGCCAGCTCTCAGTTCTGAGAATAACTTGAACATGACAACTTTCTTGGAGGACAGTAAATTCAGGTATTTTGTTACAAATATTTTGGCAATTTACTGTTAAAATTTTAACAAGTCAAGTGTCTTTTATATGGATTGATTACGCTCTCCATGCATTGACTGCTGAGCATTCATCAGCAGACCTCTGTAACTACCACCTAGCCTAAAAAATCCTCAGGGGCACTTCACATGTACTCTGCTAGCCAACAAGCTGCTTCCTTCGTGTAGTGCACCTTCTACACATCAAGACGTCCTACAATGCTCCATCGCATAATACAAACAGAGAAATCTGTCACCAAGACCATCATGGAATTGACAGAGCATATGGATAAGAACCTACACTCAGGTCCAAATCAAAGAATCACAATCAACTAAGAGTATGATGATGCGAATTGTAAGCTCAGAGAGAGAGAGAGAGAGAGAGAGAGAGAGAGAGAGAGAGAGAGAGAGAGAGCTCAACTTGCTACTTTGCTGATGTCTCAAGGTGACACATGGAAACTAACTAGGCTGAAACAATCAATCACTGGCTGTTCAAAAACAAAATAACTAACAGTAGAACAAATAACTTCCATTATATGCCTAATTCCTTCTGATGTAAAGTCACTCATTTTCTTCATCTATTCATTTGATATGAAACATATCTAGAATGCTGATCCATATTTATAAATCCATAAATCCATATACTAGCCGACAACAGCATACGGTAGATTTAATGGGATCTCCAGAGGCTTTTGGTTACAATTTTAGTTTCTCAGTTAAAATTTGTTGCAGGTACGAATTATTTCCTACTAAATAGCTATTTATTGCTACTACACTTTATTTCAAGTTTGACTACTAACCCATCGAAGAACGCGAAGCACTGAGGATAGCTTGGGCTTTTGCACTGTCCATAACAAGTTCCTCCAATGCTTCAAGTTTATCTTCCGTAAACTCCTTCCTGTTTCCAATAAGTCTTGCCACTCTAGCATACATATAATTTTCAGGTACTATCTTCACCAGCTCTGGGAAATGGTATGAATACCATTCTCTGAAAAAGGAAAAACAAAAAAATCTTATGATTACTGCATAAAGCAGTTGAAACAGAGAGGGAGGAGGAGCAATACAGGGATGGGAGTCAATGACAGACAAGAAAACATATCAACAGGAAGGGCTCTTGCTGAAGCCTTTTTCACATTACTCACTCTTACAAAATGGAATCCTTTCAGCAAAAACAAAATGAACTTAACAGCAGAGAGATCAAAAATGAGTGGGGATGGAATGTGGTGCTCCAGGACGTAGCAAATAGGTGTGTTTTAGTGGAGCAACCAGGAGCAACCAGTCAGCGCAATGTACTGTTGGATGCAATTGATCTTGATTTTCAATCTTTTAAACAATGTCAAATAAAAACACACTAATCAACGCCTGCCCCCCCTCCCCCCGTCCCCCAGTACAAAGTTATGATGGGCCACAGTGTCACTATCGAAGAACACAATGAGTATGTCTTTTCCTTATGCCTGCCCTTTGGTGGTGAGGTGAGGCAAACATGTACCACTCCAAACTCTCATTTTATCTTCAAATCATAGTAAAAAGACCCAGACCTCACTGGCACTTATTACAATCCAAGAAACAAGGACCAGTTTCCTTTTGTTCTACAATATTACTTTTATTGTTTCCAAACACTGTAACTTCTTTAGTGATAATACTCAGTAAATGTCTGAAGATGGTCTCTTAAGCTGAAAACCGGTTAACAATAAAAGTAATATTGTAGAACAAAAGCAGACTGATGCTTTTCATTTATTATAATGTTCTATAAAGAACTGACAGAAGATTCTGTTAACAAGAAACAAGGATTGTGTTGTACATGCTACACAACATTTTCAGAGTCAAATACTACTTCTAGTTCCACATATGGTAGCTTTAACCACCTCTGTAGCCTCTAGTATAACCCTAACAGGTATTCAAAAATTCATGCACATTTCAAGTTATTCTGTTCGTTTACTGAGAAGTGTGCAGAATGAAGCATGTTCTACACTTCCTTCAGACTCGCCTTGAATGTCCCATACCAACTAGAAATTCAGAGGCAAATGTAAGCTGCACTGTTGGGACTGTCTCAGAGACTGGCTAAGCCACACATTACATTTGATTTTGTATTGTTGCTCAATGGAACTGTGTAAGCTGCAAAAAGGATTTAAGATTTTTGTCAATTTTGACTGAGAAAGATCTTTGATGCATTCTGAAGCTGAGATTGCCACCACTGATTTCACCCTAAGCAAGTTCACTGAACCCAAATAGCTCTTAAATGTTCTCTTATAGTACATATTATGCCAAAATGCAGGAGAACATGACACTATGAAAATGTGTATAGAAACAAGCACCATTTACTATCATGCTAAAACTCATGATGGAAAGTAGTATGGATATGGAAGTATATTGTTTTGGAGGAGGAAACTGCAGTCTATGACAAAACCAACATTATATGCATTGTTAGCTTCAACAGGCAGAAGATGTGCTTTGTTGGTGTGGCACTTTTAGCAATTTTGACTGAGATAACCTTACGCTGCAGTAGTCTTCTTCGGCACTCCAGTGTACACATGAGCACAGAATCAGCTATGTGAAAAATCCATGCAATACACACATTTATTTATACATAAAAGCTGACTTGGCAATTTTCCCTTATGTGAGACTGTTTGTACACGATCATGTGACAATTTAAAGTTCTACAGTTGCAAATTTTACCATTTGTGTTGCTGTTTCTGTGTAATCTTTCACTGATTGTACCAATACCAATCTGTATTGTGATATATTGTGAAATGCAGAACATTTGAGAAAGCTGCAGTAAACTAGTACTGTTATCATCAATCGTAGGCTTAAACTAAATTGTGTACTTTTAAAATTTTTAAGTATAGTAGGCCTATCCTTGTCCAAAACAATCTTTCTCTAATTTCATTGTACAATTACATGAGAAATAGATTAGTTTCAGAATTTTTGGGTGCTTACAAAACCATATTTTTTTACGTTAGTGGTACATGTGTTTTGGATACATAATTTAATTCATAGCAAATCAGTTTTTGTGGTTCACAGTTCAGCCTGTCTTCTAACTGTAACCTATCAAAAAATCCCTTGAATAAAAAACCGTGCCCAATTCGTGGAAAAAGGCACAGGTGACACCCATCTACAAGAAGTGATCCACAAAACTACCATCCAACATCCTTGACGTCCATTTGTTGTAAAATCTTAGAACGTATTCTGAGCTCAAACATAGTGAAGTATTTTGGACAGAATGACCTCCTCAATGCCAGCTAGTGTGGCTTTCAAAAACATCGATCATGTGAAATCCAACTCGCACTTAATGGATGCTTTGGATCAAGACAACCAGGCAAATGCAGTGTTTCTCGATTTCTGTGAAAAGCATTTGACTCAGTACTGCACCTACCTTATTGTCAAAAGAGCAATCATATCAGGTATTAAGTGAAATTCATGACTGGAACAAGGACTTTCTGGTAGGAAGGACACAGCACGTTATCTTGCACGAAGAGTAGTCGTCAGATGAAGAAGTAACTACAGATGTGCTCCAGGGAAGTCTGTTGGGACCTTTGCTGTTCAAGATGTATATTAATGACATTGCAGATAACATTAATAGTAAAATCAAGGTTTTGCAGATGATGCAGTTATCTACAATAGTGTACCATCTGAGCGAAGCTGCAAATATATTCAATTAGATCTTCCAAAATCAAACAACGGAAAATACAGGATGATATGTAACAATATAAGTCTCTGGTAGCTGGAGCCAGACTGCGAGCAGCTTGGCATTATGGAAGAGACAACTAGGTGGGAGTAAGATATAGACTGGGACAGTCAGGGGTTTAGGATGGATGGTAGGGACAGAGCATCGAGTGACATTATACTGAGTGCACTAGCCGAAAATTACCTAGCAACTAAACAGAGAACCGACTTGTGGAGATAACATCTTGGACCTACTGATAACAAACAGGCCCGAACTTTTCGACTCTGTAAGTGCAGAACAGGGAATCTCTTATCATAAGGCCGTTGCAGCATCCCTGAATATGGAAGTAAATAGGAATATAAAAAAGGGGAGGAAGGTTTATCTGTTTAGCAAGAGTAATAGGAAGCAGATTTCAGACTACCTAACAGATCAAAATGAAAATTTCTGTTCCGACACTGACAATGTTGAGTCTTTATGGATCAAGGCAATCATAAAATGTGTTTTACACAGGTACGTGCCGAGTAAAACTGTGAGGGATGGGAAAAACCCACCGTGGTTCAACAACAAAGTTAGGAAACTACTGTGAAAGCAAAGAGAGCTTCACTGCAAGTTTAAATGCAGCCAAAACCTCTCAGATAAACAGAAGCTAAACGATGTCAAAGTTAGTGTAAGCAGGGCTATGTGTAAAGCGTTCAGTGAATTTGAAAGTAAAATTCTATGTACCAACTTGACAGAAAACCCTAGGAAGTTCTGGTCTTATATTAAATCAGTAAGTGGCTCGAAACACCATATCCAGACACACTGGGATGATGATGGCATTGAAACAGAGGATGACACGCATAAAGCTGAAATACTACACACATTTTTCCAAAGCTGTTTCACAGAGGAAGACTGCACTGCAATTCCTTCTCTAAATCCTCACGCGAACGAAAAAATGACTGATATTGAAATAAGTGTCCAAGGAATAGAAAAGTAACTGAAATCACTCAACAGAGGAAAGTCCACTAGACCTGACGGGATACCAATTCGATTCCACACAGAGTACGTGAAAGAACTCGCTTTATTTGTTCAAGAGACCCAGAAAATATTAGATACAGGCTCCCAGGGAGATGCCATTTTCCTTGACTTCCGGAAGGCATTCGATACAGTTCTGCACTGTCGACTGATAAAGTAAGAGCCTACGGAATATCAGACCAGCTGTGTGACTGGATTGAAGAGTTTTCAGCAAACAGAACACAGCATGTTGTTCTCAATGGAGAGACATCTACAGACGTTAAAGTAACATCTGGCGTGCCACAGGGGTGTGTTAAGGGACCATTGTTTTTCACAATATATATAAATGACCTAGAAGATAGTGTCTGAAGTTCCATGCGGCATTTCGCGGATGATTCTGTAGTATACAGAGAAGTTGCAGCATTAGAAAATTGCAGCAAAATGCAGGAAGTAGCAACAGACCCTTAACATAGACAAATGTAATGTATTGTGAATACATAGAAAGAAGGATCCTTTACTGTACGATTATATGATAGCAGAACAAACACTGGTGGCAGTTACTTCTGTAAAATATCTGGGAGTATGTGTACAGAACAATTTGAAGTTGAATGATCATATAAAATTAATTGTTGGTAATGTGAGTGCCAGGTTGAGATTCATTGGGAGAGTCCTTAGAAAACATAGTCCATCAACAAAGGAGGTGGCTTACAAAACACTTGTTCAACCTATACTTGAGTATTGCTCATCAGTGTGGGACCCGTACCAGGTCGGGTTGACAGAGGAGATAGAGAAGATCCAAAGAAGAGTGACATGATTCGTCACAGGGTTATTTGGTAACCGTGATAGCGTTACGGAGATGTTTAGCAAACTCAAGTGGCAGACTCTGCAAGAGAGGTGCTGTGCATCACGGTGTAGCTTGCTGTCCAGTTTTCGAGAGGGTGCTTTTCTGGATGAGGTATTTAATATATTGCTTCTCCCTACTTATACCTCCCGAGGAGATCACGAATGTAAAATTTGAGATTTGATCTCGCACGGAGGCTTTCCTGCAGTTGTTCTTCCTGTGAACCATACGCAACTGGAACAGGAAAGGGAGGTAATGACAGTGGCATGTAAAGTGCCCTCTGCCACACAGCGTTGGGTGGCTTGCAGAGTATAAATGTAGATGTAGAAGGAGGAAGCTGGAGCAGGGAGGGGGGGATAGCAGGCAGGGGTGGGAGACAGTATAAGTGCTGCTGGGAGCATGCAGCAGGGATGAGGTGAAGAGTGAGGCAACTAGGTACAGTCGGGAGGTCATATGGAGGGGAGGGGTTAGGCGGGGGTGGGTGGGGGGAGTGTGGGCGGGGGATGTGGGTTAGAGAAAAGGACGATTACCTCTTGTCGTATCCAGAAATGATAAATGTCCTGCCTACATCCCTTCCTACTCCTCCCACAGAGGTATTCTGCCACCCACTGAACACACACAGTATTCTCATCCATCTTTATAAAATCCCTGCTCCCAAAACCCTGCTTCGTGGCTCATATCCCTATAATTTACCTAGTTGCAAGATTTGTTCCATAAATCCTCCCACCACCACCTACTTCACTCCTGTCACAAACACCACCTATCCCATCAAAGGCAGGGCTACCTGTGAAACCAGTCATGTTGCCTGTCCGCATGAATGTCCACCAACAATCTCTGACCAAGAAACAGCTGGATCACCCTGTTGCCGTGTACAGTGCCTAACATGACATCCTTCATTTCAATGACTGCTTCAAAGCCTCTGCCACCTGGATTCTTTCCACCAATACCATCTTTTCTGAAATGCACAGGTGAGAACTCTCCCAGCAGTATATCCTACATTCTCGTAACCCTCCTGGTCTTAACCTTCATTAGTCATTGTCCTCACCCATCTAGCCCCTTCCCTGTTTTCCCATTCCAACACTACACAGCTATCTATATTCCACCAACTTGCCCAGTCTTTAGTCTTTTTACTTCTCTCCTTTTCTGCTAAGCTCCCCCCTCCCTCCGTCTAACCTCCTGACTGCACCTTGTTCCTGCATGCTCCCAGCAGCACTTTATGCCCCCCCCCCCCTACACCTACCCTGCTATCCCTCCCCCTCAACATCCCAGCCTCCTCCTTTTCCCCACCCAGTTGCCTCTCCCATAGTAGCCCACTGCTCACAGTCTGGCTCCAGCTGCCAGAGACAGTGGTCACGCGCGCATGATTTGACAAAGGTCTTATTCGCCAAAAGCTAATTGTGTGACAGTCTTTATTGTGCCTTTCTGTGATCTCCACTATATGGTGAGTAGCAACTATCCTTTTCATTATTCAATCAGATCTTGGTAAGATTTCAATGTGGTGCAGAGATCAGCAACATGCTCTAAATGTTCAGAAATGTAAAATTGTGCACTCCACACACACACACACACACACACACACACAAAAACATAGTATCCTGTAACTACAGCATCAATGAGTCACAGTTGGAATCAGCCAACTCATACAAATACCTGGGTGTAACACACTGTAGGGATATGAAATGGAATGATCACATACAGTCATGTGTAAAGCAAGTGGTAACTTCAGTTTATTGGTAGAATACTGGGAAGTGCAATCAGTCTACAAAAGAGATTGCTTACAAATGACTCGTCCAACCCATCTTAGAGTATTTCTCAAGTGTGTGGGACCTGTGCCAGATAGAACTAACATGAAATATTGAACATATACAGAGAATAGCAGCATGAATGGTCACAGGTTTGTTTAATCCATGGGAGAGTGTTACAGAGATACTGAAGGAACCGAAATGGTAGACCCCAGAAGACAGACATGAAGTATCCCAAGGAAATCTATTAAGGAAGTTTAAAGCAGCGGATATAAATGATCACTCTAGGGATATACAACAACCTCCTATGTATCGCTCAGAGGAATTGCTTGGATAATATTAGAAGAATTACTGCATGCACAGAGGCATTCAAACAATCATTTTTCCTGTGTTCCATATGTGAATGGAACAGGAAGTGACGCTAACAACTGGCACAATGAGATATACCCTCTGCCACACACCTCATGGTGGTTTACAGAGTGCAGATGTACCATATTTACTCTAATCTAAGCCACACTCGAATCTAAACCACACCTGAAAAATGAGACTCGAAATCAAGGAAAAAATCTTTTCCCGAATCTAAGCCGCACCTGAAATTTGAGACTCTAAATTCAAGGGGAGAGAAAAGTTTTAGGCCGCATCTCCAAATCGAAACAAAGTTGGTCCACTGTAATATGAGACAATTTAGGTCGAATGAATGACGATACAGCTACAGTAGTTTGGTTCGAGTCGTAGGCTCAGCAGTTATGTTTTACCAGGTAGCCATTGCTATGCGTCAGGCGTTCCATCCATATTTAACAGGTAACCTTCCTTTTTCACGTGCTTCATCTGGTTTGAATTGATTGCTTATTTTTCTTTGATCTGATAAGTGCCGTTTTCTGTGTTAAAGGTATTTACGTCACTCTAAGCTGAAAATTCATTACTGTACTGTGTCGTACATTGTTTGTCGCATTCTGATAGTGCGTGTTTATGGCCTGTCGCCGCTCGTGGAATGGCTTGCTTTTGTGCGCACTACCGCCGCTTACAATTAGAAAAGAAAAAGAAAAAGAGAAAAGAAAAAAAGAAAGAAAAGAGGAATCATCTCATTAGCGAAACAATGGCAAGAGACTGCTATTTGTTGTTACTTACACTGCTGCTTTCTTTGATAATGATCAACAAGAACCAAACAGTAGACTGCGTATGATAGAAGACGTTCTGAACGAGAGTTTAGCGAAAACTTTTCTCTGTTTGAAAATCTTTGCAGGTGCCTCTTTAGTACATTACATTCTGCACAGAAATTAAGAGTCATCTTAGATTTAAAAATCTAGTTAATTGCTGTGCTTCATTTCTGACTGTATCACTATTAGGCATAAGAATAATACGAATATAAACATGACATGATATGTGTATTCTTCTGCGTTTGCTGTTGTCTAACTCTAGTTTCGTAATTTATTAGGCAGACAGGATTTAAATGAGATAGCAGCAAACATGAAACAATACATGGTAAAATGTTTATATTCATATTATTCTTATGGTGAACAGAATACTGCATGTGATTCACAATTCATAAAAGTTCCTATTAGCAACCATTTCTTCTCACAGGTAGGAAAAAATTCAGAACGTAGAACTGGCCATATTGACGAATAGAGTTGGCCATATTGACAAACATACCAAACAGTCTTGCCAGTCGGATTTTCGTAGTACATTAAAATGCTGCTACATTCGAAGATGAACAATACGGAATTTGTATTTACTTCTTTGGATAATGTATGAAAATGAAGTTGTCGAAACTCTGGGCAGAGAAAAAAGCTCGCCCTCCACCTTTTTTTAAAATTTATTTACTGATGCAGAGGATTTGGTGCAAGTATTTATCTGTGTGCCTACAAAGCATCCCTGTGTAGCGCTACATATATTCGACAGCAGAAGTTAGTTGTGGCGGCACCCACCAACAATTTTCAGAACTTCCGCTTGCTTTGCACTCAATTCTAAGCCGTAGGCAGTTTTTTGGATTACAAAAACCAGAAAAAAAGTGCGGCTTCGATTCGAGTAAATACTGTAGATTTAGAAGATACCTGTACTTTGATATCTCTGCCACTACATGCCAAATGCATCTGCTCCAACATGAAATCCAAAACCTACACAAAAAACCTATGGAAGGATTTCCTCTCTTGCTGCCATCTGACTCATTTTGCGAGGGCACGAAAATGGTAGACATAACCCACTCGTTAAAATTCAGAATGCATAAAATAGTGACGCAAGAAGAATTACAGTTATTCTTATCATGATATAATTATTGTCAGATAAAGAGGAATATTCGACACGAGTCATTAGCTTTGACCAGTGACGTAAGTAACAAGTGAAAAATGTTGCAACAACATAGTGACTATGTCATACCACTATGTCTCTCCACTTTCTCGATCATGTCGTCAGACCGGCTTGTGCGAGCCCGAGGTTATTTCGGTTTGTTGTCTCACAATGTTCTGCCTTCATTAAACTGTCGCACCAACGAACGCACCTTCGACACATCCATAACTCCATCACCACATGTCTCCTTCAACTGTTGATGAATTTCAATTGGTTTCACACCACACAAATTCAGAAAACGAATGATTGCACGCTGTTCAAGTAAGGAAAACGTCGCCATTTTAAGTGTTTAAAACAGTTCTCATTCTCACAGCTGGCGTTAAAATTACATCTGCCATACGGTGCTGCCATCTCTGGGACGTATTGAAGATGAACGAGGCCTCATTTTAAAACAATGGGCATGTTTCTATCTTTTTCCAGTCCGGAGAAAAAAAAATCGGAGGCCTTAGAACTCGAATGCACCTCGTACAACATCAATGCTTGCTCTACATGCACAAAGAGGAAGGCCAGCAATGCACAATGAATACAGTGATAGAAATCAATGTAACTTTAAACAGATTAATCTTTATCGCTGAGAGCACTTGGCTACAAGAAATTGCTGTATAATAATAGATCTTTATACATGAAGTCTGATGACTCTTGAGGTATATAAGATGTAGCTAGCGGCAGATCATATCTAATTTCCTGCAAATCATCAGGTAAATTGTAAAATTATCGAGCACAGAAGAAAATAATAGATACAAGGACAATGGAAAATACTAGAGAAGCTAAAATTAGTACTGCCAGTGACACGAATCGACATCAAGAAATGCAAATTCACTGCATTTTGGAATGGCTGTAAAATTAAAACTAAATATGCTTGAGGCAAAATATTTCATATTGTTACTCACTACCACAAAGAAATTATAGATAATGGTTTCATATACCAAAGTCACACTTCAGCATTAAAATCCATGCCTTTTGGAGAGATCTTCAATGGGGAGTGTACAACTGAAAGTGCATATTCTCATAATATGCGCATATAAACATGAAACCCACCAAACGTTTTAGCTTCGAGGGCACTGAATTCAAGACAGTTGCTACTCAATTCGCTTCTGGCCAAACACAGCACAGGACACAATCTTGTCTGCCAGTAATAACACACATTTACTTTCTTGCTTTTCCCAAACATTTAGCTGTTTTCTTCTCATTAAACCTAGTTTTGGTGACACACTGATCTTAGCTTAGTCCAAGGTCTACGTTACGCGGAAGGTAACAGTTGGGTTGAGAGTTGCTGAAGCTAACGAATGTGGGAGGGGAAAAAAACTGGCGGTGATAAAGGCCTTATCTGTAGCTTGGTCTGAGCTGTAGGTTGGACTGGAAGGTAGCAGCTTGGTTGAGTAGGTGATGCCAATGAATGTGTAGCAACATGGGATCAGGCCAGGGGATGATACTGAAATCCAGACGCTTGCTTCAAGTTCTGTTGCAAGTTCAGCACTTATGCCACACAATGGCTCTGCAACTATGGCAAGGCTGTAGGGCAATAACTGGCATTCTCATTATTTTGACAGCGCTTAGTGGACCATATACATGACCTAAGCTGAAACAAGCCCTGCCTGGGCATGATAAAGCTGGCTGTCTGGCCAAGCTGAGCAGCCGACCAGTTGAGGAATGCTGCTTGCTCCCACCTTTGTTAACTGCAGCCTTTGAGTTTATACCGTAACTATGACGTAGCCACCAAAGACCCCCACCCCATGCTCTAAACCTACAACTGCTGCCTGACTGCCTGCCCAGGCCTTTGATAGCCAACATACTGATGCTACCTCTACAAGACAACACACTGACGTATTTGCTGCCACCTTCAGGTTCAATGGAAGAGTAATTTCTTCCAAACCTAACATGCCATATTTGCTGCTTTTTGTATTACAAAAATGTGCAGTTTCAGTGATACACTACAGTAAAGACAGCTCCAAAACATGCTGTTCTCAGTACATATTATCGTGCTACAGTGGCAGGAAGTAAGATTCTGGTACATAAAATCATTACTGAATTATATACCCCATGTTTAATCAAAACTCGAGGTGGTGGGTGTCTAGAGTATTTTTATTGAAATGACATGGTATGACCCCAATGTGCATTCAGAAAACAGTGCAAAAGTACTCCTCAGTCTACACTGACAAGGACTTTGAAGGCTATGTATCAGTCAAATACAGGACCAGAAAATAATGTAATTTGTGTCTTACTCAGACACAGGTGTGTAGGATGAGGAACAAAAGCATTATATTAATTAGTATTAAAGTAGCATGCTAGTTTGGATTCTATGGAGGAGAAAGATTGAAATAAAAGACTTGTTTCTACTGAAAGTAAACCATTATGCTGCTGTTCATTACATTTCCAACATTCTGTACTATTTTCCAAGTATGCATGTGTAAGTGGACACATTATCAATTTTCTCTCTTCCATCTTGCTTGTCTTAACCCAAAAAAGGAAATGAGAACATGAATTCAACAGTGGTTGTACCTGTAAGACATTACACAGCAGAAACAAGAGCAGACATTAGAAAGTAAGAAACACTAATAAAATGAGAGCATAGGAAAGAAGTAGAGCAAATACTCAAACTGCTCTTAGTTATCATTATCCTCTGCCTTTTTCTTTTATTCCCATTTTTACACTTGTGTGCTTTCCTTTTCATGCCACAAATAATATTAACTGATGCCATATTTTATACATACCTGATTCTCATTGAAAACGTGTTTACATCTTTGTCCAACTGATCTAACAGAGCAATACTTTGAATAATCATATTGTCAGATCTGTGCACATTAAATTTTACTTTGGCACGCGAATAACTATGGCCCAAACCAAGCTGAGCAACACCTGCAGTTTTTGCTGTAAATCCTTTTACCAACCCATGAAAATGGTGGCGGATTCCTGAGAAGAGAAAAAAAAAAAAGTTAAATAGTTAGTTTCATAAGTGACATACATATGTGAGCCACCACCATTGCAAAACTAATGTATAACGGTAAGTATTCATTGTGAAGAGTTTATCATGCTACATTAATTGGTCACTACTGGTGGTAGTGCACATACTGTATGAATGACACAAAGTATGTTTTCCATGAACTAATTCTGGCCTGTAACACTACTTACATTGGTATTTTTCCATTTATTGCTCCTGTTCTGCTACAAATCTGATGTTGGGACAATTTTTTGCCCCCCCCCCCCCCCAATCACAGATTAGTGGAAGAACCGAAGAAGGATCAAAGACAAGCAGCACCATTTGTCCAAGTTTTATAGCTAGAACAATGGGGATGGGCAATTGGGATTCTTCAACACACTGATAAGGTTATCAATGATGAAACACACCCCAGTTTGGACAGGTATGGGAATAGAAATCTGTCCTGTTCTAAGGAACCATCCTAGTTGGGGATCTGACCTTCAAATATATCTCACACGCAGAACACAATTTTAAAAAAGTGCTAGAAAAATGTGTGTGTTTTGGAGACCCTCTGGATAAAATTTAAAAAATGAATTTGAAAATGCTACTCTCAAACATTCGCAAACTGTTCCTATACGAGGGTAGCCCAATTGAAAAGTTCACAGAATGAGAGAGAAAAAAAGATTTACCTTAGTGAAACTTTTTGATTTTTAATCTACATCTACATCGATACTCTGCAAATCACATTTAGCTGCATGGCAGAGGGTTCGTTGAACCACCAACACAATTCTCTATTATTCCAATCCTGTACAGTGCGCGGAAAGAACTAACACCTATATCTTTCCGCACGAGCTCTGATTTCCCTGATTTTATCATGGTGACAGTTTCTCCCTTTGTAGGTCAGTGTGAAAAAAATATTTTCACATTAGGACACAGTTGGCAACTGCAATTTCGTGAGGAGATTCCATCACAATGAAAAACTCCTTTCTTTGAATGATGTCCAGCCCAAATCCAGCATCATATCAATGAAACACTCTCCCATATTTCACGATAATGCAAAACGTGCTGCTGTTCTTTAAACTTTTTCGATTTACTCAGTCAGTCCTATCTGGTAATGATCCCACACCACACAGCAGTATTCTAAAAGAGGACAGACAATCTTAGTGTAGACTGTCTCTTTAGTAGATCTGTTACATTTTCTAACTGTCATGCCAAAGAAACACAGTCTTTGGTTAGCCTTTCCCACAACATTTTCTGTGTGTTCCTTCCAATTTAAGTTAGACGTAGCTGTAATTCCTAGGTATTTAGTTGAATTTAAGGCCTTTAGACTCGATTGATTTATCTTGTAACCGAAGTTTAACGAATTCCTTTTAGTACTCATGTGGATGACCTCACACTTTTTGTTATTTAGGTTCAACTGCCAATTTCCGCACCAGTCAGATATCTTTTCTAAATTGTTTTGCAATTGGTTTTGATCTTCTGATTACTTTATTAGTACATAAACAACAGCGTCATCTGCAAACAACCTAAGATGGCTGCTCAGATTGTCTCCCAAATCGTTTATATAGATAAGGAGCAGCAAAGGGCCTATAATACAATCTTGGGGAACACCAGAAATCACTTCTGTTTTACTCAATGACTTTCTGTCAGTTACTACGAACTGTGACCTGTCTGACAGGAAATCACAAATCCAGTCACATAACAGAGACTATATTCCATAAGCACGCAGTTTCACTACAAGCCACTTGTGTAGTACAGTGTCAAAAGCCTTCCAGAAATATGGAACTGATCTGAAATTCCTTGTCAATAGCACTCAACACTTAGTGCAAGTAAAAACCTAGTTGTGTTTCACAAGAACGAAGTTTTCTAAACCCATGTTGACTGTGTGTCAGTAGATTGTTTTCTTAGAGGTAATTCATAATGTACGAACACAATATACATTCTAAAATCCTGCTGCATATTGAAGTAAGTGATTTGGGCCTGTAATTAAGTGGATTACACTTTCTACCTTTCTTGAATATTGGTATGACCTGTGGAACTTTCCAGTCTTTGAGTGCAGATCTTTTATTGAGCGAACTGTTGTATGTGATTATTAAGAATGGAACTAATGCAGCAGCATACTCTGATAGGAACCTAACTGGTAAACAGTCTGAACTAGAAGGTTTATTAAGTGATTTAAGTTGCTTCACTATCCAAGGATATTTACTTCTACGTTACTCATATTGGCAGCTGCTCTTGATTCAAATTCTGGAATATTTACTTCATCTTCTTCCGTGAAGGTATTTCGGAAGGCAGTATTTAGTAGCTCTGCTTTTGCAGCACTGTATTCGATAGTATCTCCTTTGCAATTGTGCAGAGAAGGCATTGATTGATTCTTGCCGCTAACACACACACACACACACACACACACACACACACACACACACACACACACACACACACACACACACACACAGAGAGAGAATCTCTTTGGATTTTCTGATAGGTTTCGAGACAAAGTTTCATTATGGCAACTGTTATAAGCATCTCGCACTGAAGTCCACTCTAAATTTCGAGCTTCTGTGAAAGATCGCCAATCTTGGTGATTCTGTGTGTGTTTAAATTTGGCAGGTTTGTTTAGTTGTTTCTGCAACAATGTTCTGACCCGTTTTGTGTACCAAGGAGGATCAGCTCAGTCGTTTGTTAATTTATTTGGTATAAATCTATAAATTACTGCCGAGACTATTTCTCTGAATTCAAGACACATCTGGTCTACACCTATACTATTAATTTGGAAAAAGTGGAGACTGTCTCTCAGGAAGGCATCAACTGAATTTTTATCTGCTTTTTTGAATAGGTATATTTTTCGTTTATTTTTGTGAGTATCTGGGGGTTGAAATATTCAATCTTGCTACGCAACCCTGTGTTCACAAATCCCTGTATCAGTTTTGATGCTTGTTATTAACTGATGATTATTTGTTGCTAAGAGGTCAAATATGTTTTCACAACCATTTACTATTCATGTAGGCTTATGAACTAACGTCTCGAAATAATTTTCAGAAAATGTGTTTTGCACAATTTCAGATGATGTTTTATGCGTACCTCTGGAATTTAACCTGTATTTTCGCCAACATGCCCAGGGTAAATTAAAGTCACCACCAACTATACCGTATAAGTCGGGAACATGTTTGAAATCAAACTCAAGTTTTCCTTGAACCCTTCAGCAACTGTAACATCTGAATTGGGTGGTTGGTAAAAGAATCCAATTATTATTTTATTCCAGTTGCCAACAACGACCACTGCCCATATTAACTCACAGGAACTATTAGCAACAAGATAAACTACTTCTAACAGCAACAAACACACCACCGCCAACCGTGTTCAGCCTATCCATTCGGAACACCGTTAGGTTCTTCGCAAAAATTTCGTCTGAGCTTGTATCTGGCTTTAGCCAGCTTGCAGTGCCTAAACGATTTGAGCATCAGTGCTTTCTACTAGCGCTCGGAGCTCTGGTACTTTCCCAACACAGTTATGACAACTTACAACCGTTACACAGACGGTTCCTGTATCTACGTTCTTCTGGTGTCCAGCCTTCACACTTTGTGACTGAAGCTCTTCTTGTGTTTCCCAGAGACCCTCTAACCTAGAAAACTGTCCAGTCCACACCACACAGGCCCTGTTACCCGTGTAGCTGCCTTCTGCGCATAGTGGACACCTGACCTATTCTGCGGAACCCGAAACCCAACCACCCTTTGGCAAGTCAAGGAATCTGCACCCTACATGGTCGCAGAACCATTTGAGCCTCTAATTCAGACCCTCCACTCTGTTCTGTACCAGAGGTCTGCAATCAGTCCTGTTGACTGTGCTGCAAATGGCTAACTGTGCTATCATCTTGCAAGCAAGACTCACAGCCTTTACAACTTCTGTTAGCCACTTGAAACCAGAGAGAATCTCTTCTGATCCAAAGTGACACACATCATTGATACCGACTTGAGTAACCACCTGCAGTTGGCTGCACCCTTTGCTCTTCGTGATATCTGGGAGGACGCGTTCCACATCTGGAATAACTCCACCTGGTATGAACATGGAGTGCACATTGGTTTTCTTTCCCTTCTTGGGAACCATGTCCCTAAGGGGACCTGTAACATGCCTAACATTGGAGCTCCCGACTATCAACAATCCCACCCACGGTGATTGTCCGGATCTTGCAGGCTGAGATATTTCCTCTGAAACAGAACAGGCAACAGCATCTGTCTCAGCGACAGTGTCAGCCACAGACAGCACCTGGAACCTGTTTGTCAGGCAAACTGGGGAGGCCTATGTGCGGCCGCCTGGAAGTCTTTCGCAACCTGCTGCGCCCCGAGACAACCCCCCACTCGACCACAGGTGAGTGGTCAACCTCAGTGCGAGCAGCAACTGGGCTGGCCAGCGGTAAGGACCGATTGGAGGACTTGGACGTGCTGGACAGCTGTTGGATCCCCACGTCCGGCCCACAACAGTGGTGCCCATCCACTGCATCCTCAAGCTATGTAACCGAAGCCATCACAGCCTGAAGCAGAGAGCGAAGTGTCACCAATTCGCCTCGCATCCGCACACAACAATCACAGTCCCTGTCCATACTAAAGACCGTGGAAAAATAAACTACACAGATAAACGGACTATCGGCACGTGATGCGCTACTGTACTGTAGAGCCTGACGAAAGGCAGGAACTGTGTCTAATAAATTGGATTAATACACAGAGATCCAAAAACCTAACTACCGAAGCACTCGGGTGAAACTAAATAATTCGCCCCTGATTAGAGACTTGTAATGTGTCAGAAAATCAGTTTACTTTCCAATGCAAACGAAAACACAAGAACTGTAGCTATTAGATATTAAATTAACATGGAGAAACTCAAGAAACTAAACTATTAAAGCACACAGATAATATAAAATTTTCTCCTGGTTAGGAACTTGTAAAAGTCACAAAATCGGTTACTTCCCTGTTGCTGCTTGTGTCTCGGCCAGCTACTGTTGCCAGACTAACTGACTAACATCAACAAGTCTCCCTTTACACTAACGCACTTGGTTTAGTGATGTTCCAATGCCTTGATCCCATATCGAAAATTACATTCCTTCACGCCTGCACAATATCCGCCAACTTTGGCTGTCAGTTCTTAGTTTGAAGAAAATCTCCATCCACCAAGGAGAAAGATGGAAGTCTGGTGGAGCAAAATCAGGTGAGTATAGCTTCTGTGGCAACAATTCATACCTTAGTTCAAGTAGTTTAGCAACAGCAACAACTTATGTGGGTTCTCATTGTCTTTATGAAAGACAGCTTTCTTCCCTTCCAAACCTGGCCTCTTTTTCACATATCTTCTGCTGTAAATGGTACAGCAGGTTAGTGTAGTATTATCCCAAAATTATTTGACCAGTGCGAAGACAATGTATCAGCAGAATCTCTGATGGTATGACCTCTCCATCTGACAGTATTGCCTTTGATTTCTTTGGTGGTGGTCAATCAACGTGTTTCCACTGCTTTGAATGTTTTGTGTCTGGGGTATAGTAGTGGTCCAAAGTTTCATCTGTACTCACAAACAGGCACAAAAAATCTTGGGCAGTTCGCTACCCAAAGCACTGATATTCATGTAATTACTCAAAGAGTGACCTATTATTATGCAAGAACCTTGATGCACTACATCTGACATCTAGTGGCGATTCCGTGAATTTTTCAAGCTATTCTCATATTTAGTAATATTTTCACTCTTGCAATTCTTCTGGCTTTCCCAGCAATTTGTTGACATCTTGAGGCTTTGTGTTCATCATAGTTTGTGGAATGACTGAGCTACAGACTGATTTAGTTGCCTGTCTTCGATGGGTGGGCCTCCCGTGTTCCATGCATCTGATGTCCACTATCCTAGTAGTTTGGCCAATATATGACATGGCACATTGGCAAGGTATATTATAAATTCCTGGTTTTCATAGTTCCAGATCATCTTTCACATTACTCAATAGTACTTTTTATCTATGTCTAGCCAGAACTAAGAAATTATTACAACAGCGGAAACCCAGGATGAAATGAATTCAAAAATAAGAACAGGCAAAAAACCACAGATGATAGTGTTTCCTGAAAAACTTGTGTTTTAGTTTTGTTTGTGGCAGCTACCAATAATTATCAGCCTAATGATCGAGCTGCCACAAAAATTAAAAACACAGCACATGTTCTCCAATACGCGAATGGGAATGACTATGTAGGACGGATTTAGTATTTGAAAACATACATTTGTACTATCCCCTAAAGGTAAGTTATCACTCATTTTTGTTTCTAAATCATAAACAAGAGATCAGTACTTTTAATTATGAACAGTTTGTTGGCAACTTAGTTGAGAAACATGCAACACAAATTGTTTTGCTTACTATAGTAGTGTCAGCGAAAGAGGATTCCCCACAGCTGGCAGCACTGTTATCAGCTTTCAATTGTGAAAACCACTGCGAGCAAAAACAGTAGTTGGTTCTAGAGCTGTGACAGCAAAGAAGAGTTGTCACAGAATTGTAATAAAAATCATGTTATGAGATCGCTCGAGGTAAATGCATGAAGCAGGTGCATCAAACCCTCTACAACTTTTATGGGTGTTCTTTCATCAATTCTACTATATGCAGCTTCAAGATGATGTAACACAATGGTGGCTGCTTGAGAACTACAATGTGGTGGGTTGTGGATTTACACATTCGTCCCAACTTGTCGCCCTGTACAACAGTTGTTGTAGATGCAGCTTTAAAAATCCTTTAGTAGTTCTTTAGTAATCATTCATTTTCGGTGGTGGGAGTGGGGAGGGGGGGGATGGGGGGGGGGGAGAACTTTCACCCATTATTTTATCCCTTAGCAGTTGAATTTCCAAAAATGTTGAAACACACATTTCTCATTTTCTGACTGAAAAATCAAATACCCATTTTTGCAGTTCTAGCTTCAAAATTCCCTTAATAGTGACACACTTTCAAAAAGCCTCTCTCTCCCTATTTCATCCCCTTAAGAGTGGAGTTACAAATAATCTCTTCTTAAATGATGCCTACAGTATAAGACCCACACACTGTCAAAATTTCAAGTTTCTATCCTTGGCAGTTTGGGCAGGCAATGATGAGGCAGGCAGTGTATCAGTGTGACCCTATTTTACCCTCCTAGGGATTGAATTTCCAAAAACAGTGAAACGTCTATTTTTTCCATCTCTAATTGAGAAGGCAAACACCAATTCCCAAAGGTTAGGCTTTAATTAGGCTTTCCCAATGAAATCTTTTCCTAAAGCTTTTCTCAACATATTTCACACTCTTAGGAGATGAATTTCCAAAAACAGACACACATGTTTTACTTCTAATACAGAAGCCAAATACATATTTTCACAGATTTAGCTTAAAAAATGCTTGGACTATGAAATATTTATATACAGGACATAAAATTCCTGTCTGAGGCCTGCGATCATTTTTACATTAGTAACTGGCAACCAATGCTGTACAATCGCAATAGTCATGAGATGTTCAACTGACTTTCATTAGAACATAAACAGACAATTGAACATATTATGACTTTATTGTTATTGTATAACATTGGTTGCCAATTATTAACAATGAAGCATTTCTATAAAAACTTTCATCCTCCTTTTCACCCCCATAGGAGTTGAATTTTCAAAAACAATGGAACACTTACTTTTTTATTTCTAATTGAGAAGCCAAATATAAATTTTCATATATTTAGCTTTAAAACTGCTTTCATAATAAATATTTTCACAGAAAGTCTCATTCCCTCTTCCACCCTTTTAAGGGTTCAGTTTCCAAAAATCATTGAAACACATACTTTTTTATATTATTTGTAACCAAGAAGTCAAATACCAATGTTCGTAGATGTACATTTAAAAATGTACATTTACAAATACTGAAGTAGTTCTTAAATAATGATATATTTTTAAGAAAAGCTGTCACCCACTAATTCACCGCCACATTGTTATATTTCCAATAATGCTGGAACACCTATTTCTTTATTTATGACTGAGAAATCAAACACCAATTTTTGTAGGTCTAGCTTAAAGACTGCCTTAATAGTGGCATTTTTCAGAGAAAGCTCTTCAGCCCCTTAGGGTTGGAATTTCGAAAAATCCCTTCTTAAACAATGCCTACAGAATAAGATCCACACCTTCTAAAAAATTTATAGTTGGGCTCAGTGATGAGGAGTCAGAATGTCTGTCAGGGCACTGCCTTTTATATATACAGACTATGAAGTTGTGGTTAGGTTGGAACCTAAACATAGCTTAAATTAAATTAATAATCTTGGTTGTCAAAATTTTCTCCTGCCGGCAACATATTTAATTTAAGGACAACAAAGGTAAGAGAAATTAGGATTCGTGTGGAGGCATACAGACAGTCATTCTCCCTCGCTCTATAAGCAAGTGGAACAGGAAAATAAATTAATAGTAGTGGTACAGGGTACATTCTGTCGTATACCATACTGTGGCTTGCAGACTATGAATGTTTATGTATTCACGTGTTTCTTCTGAATACGATGACATTTCAGGAGTTGTGTTACAATGATGATGATCTCTCCATCAATCCTATCTTGGATTCCAAATCCCATGACTATTGAACATCACTTCAGACTCCATTAACATTTTGTTACTTTCCCATCATCTTCACCTAAGATTGCTGCAGAATATCAATTGAGGATTAGGGAGAAGAGAAGTTTGTGGCACAACTTGACAAGAAGAAGGGATCAGTTGGTAGGACATGTTCTGAGGCATCAAGGGATCACCAATTTAGTATTGGAGGGCAGCGTGGAGGGTAAAAGTCAGAGGGAGACCGAGAGATGAGTACACTAAGCAGATTCAGAAGGATGTAGGTTGCAGTAGGTACTGGGAGATGAAGCAGCTTGCACAGGATAGAATAGCATGGAGAGCTGCATCAAACCAGTCTCAGGACTGAAGACAACAACAACAACAACAACAACAACAACAACAACAACAACTAAGGAATTAGTCAGACAACAACAACAACCAAGTGAGTATTTTGTAGTTGGACTGAAGAAACCCTTTTATACAGTATGTTTCTGTAAGAGCCCGTAAAAGTTTAACAGAGCATAGAGAATTCTCCATTGAGCAATTCGAGGTAGGGAACCTGGGGTCAGAGAAGCCAGCTTAAGGAGATGTGGATGTAAACTAGTCTACTACTTTGTCTAGCATTACTGTTTTCCAACTTATTTACGACTAACTCGTGTACAAGTTTATACATGCTGTGCTGTTTATTTACATGTACATTCTTCATTTTCTGCAAGGAAATGAGGAATGAAACTGATTACTAAGAAGTATTTCCTAGTCACTGGATTGAAAAGAGAGGCCCATTTCCATGGAATGCGAGGTCACCTGACCTGAATCTCTGATTATTTCCTATAGAGATATCTAGTCACTTGTGTATGAGACCCCAGAGATGGAATTAGTAGCCAGAATTTTACCTGCCTGTGATGCAATTTGAAACATGCCACGCGTATTTGTCATGCTGCGTCAGAATATTGTTCACCAATGTTATGCTTGCATTGAGGTTGATGGCCCTCAGTTTTAGTACATTTTGTAAGATACAGTACAAAAGGTATTTTCATTGTGTCAGTGGTGGTATTTGCAGTTAACTGTAACTAATGTAAATAAAAAAGTACACAGTATTATGATTCTATTCCCATTATCTATTCCTATCTGACCCCAAGTTACCTACCTCAAATTGTTCAGTGGAGCATCCTTACCTCCGGTGAAATTATTGCATGCTCTTGCGAAAACATCTTGTAGAGGCTTACAAACAGCACAACATTCACAACTGAGAAAGGAAAGGGGGAGAAATGACACTCCCTAATACTTTGTAAGACTGCTTGCAGAATGCAAATTTTAATGTGACAAATTTGTTTTTCTCTTGTCTTTCCAGATAATTTCTCAAAACTACAATCACCAAGTTTCTCCTCGATGCCAAAGTATCTTTTTGACTCCCACAAATGTAGGAGAAATGACAATCGCGATACAGTAGGAGAAATCAGAGCCCACACAAGAAGGTTTAGATGTTCATTCTTCCCCACACAGCATCTGAGAGTAAAACAGTCAAGAAATAGCCAAAGTGGCTCTATGAAACCTCTGCCAAACATTTTAAATGTTAATTGTAGAGTAATCCCAGAGATGTCAAACTGGAGTATAGTTACAGGTCCAAGCACTCGCTTCATTACAATAAGGAAGAACATTCCATGCACAACAAAATTCTGGATGCAGAATACAGAAACATACCTCTTACTATTTCTGGAATTGGGGCTGTATGCTGGCATGTTATGCCCAATGCTTCTGTGATTGCTGCACCAAGTTTAGGTTCAGAAACACCCAGAGTTACAACAGATTTCTTTTTTCTGGGTAAATGAGTCTCCAAAACAAGGCGCAAATCTTCTGGTAGCAATCCTGAAACAGAAATATTATTAATCAAGAAACTAATAAGATTATACTAGTGAAAGGCTGGAATTTCCCACTTTCAGAAGACACTTAAGCATTGGGCATAAACAGGCATCTAGAATGAAAATTTCAACAAACACCATATGATTATCAGCTTGCTAAAGAACATAAATGTTAAACAAAAAATAAATGCTATGTCTTTACAACCATCTCATTTAACATCATAACACAATGTTTATCCCTCAATTGCGAATTGCAGTCAGCTGTACTAGATATGGCAATATTGTCTATTGGTGACACATGAAAATTTGCTGGACTGGGACTCAAAACTTGGATTTCCTCATTGCGAGCAGTCATCTTAATCTTGGCTATCCATGCGCACTCCCTGGACCAGTCTAAACCTCCACACACCACACTGTGTGTTGTACACCTAGACAGGCAAAATGATGACAATAGTAGTAACACTGAACACAGTTATCTCATTAGTGCTACCGCAGATATCCAAGTAAAGTTGCGAGCAATGCGTCCGTGGACAATAAGGTATATGGAGGTCTGGACGGCATGTATGGATAGCCTAGATGGTTAAAACAACTGTTTACAGTAAGAGGGAAATCCAGGTTCGAGTACCGGTCCAGCACAAATTTTCAAATCTCGCCAATATGTAATATTTCCATACGTAATACAGCAACTGGTGAATAAAGTTCATAATATTAATATAGCTGCAGTTTGTCCTGTATACAAATGAGCTTAGAAAGCAGATGCGGAATCCTGCATCAATCACTTTCTAGACAAGGTCCTAGTGGATTCATGCTCTGTGGATGACTGATGAGTGCTTGTACAGACACACATGCATGCCTGAAGGAGCAGACATTTTACAATGAAATCATAATACTGAAAATGTTACCTTCTGAGATGCCATTTATATTTTCCAAGGCTGATGATGCAGTTTTGAAAGGGGCAAAGCTGATAAGTTTGACAACTTGATTGAAACGGCTTAAATCTGTTACAGAAGCTTCAACTTGTGGCAAGAGCATCCCTACTTCTTCAAACTCCTTGACTCTGAATATGGCATATCCAGCTGCATGTTCAAACAACACATAGAGCTCCGACTGGAACATAAGAGAAAGTAATTATTAAAGATTTTCACTATATGAAATGTCTGTCAAATAGCAAGCACTTTTAATCTCATGCAACTGAACTCATAAAAATCAAAGAATCCTATTTTATTATGGGAGTATAATAAGTATTCCTGTATACAAATGAGCTTAGAAAGCAGATGCGGAATCCTGCATCAATCACTTTCTAGACAAGGTCCTAGTGGAAGAGGTTTGCCATTGCCTCCCATCCACCTGTTATGAAGAGTCAAAAGTGTATTCATGTTGTGTGTATGACTGATGACTGCTTGTACAGTATTGTGTTGCTATGGGAGAGTGAAAAAGAGTGATAGAAAATAGCCAACACCTGTTGAACAGCAAACATCAAGAGAGCCACAAGGCTTAATGTCCCTGTCCAATGGATGGAGCATCACCAACAGTGTCACGTGCCCTTACTTCTCAATAGACAATGGTGAAGTTTGGAATTTAATCCAGGGCAGTGTTGCAAAGTCTAGTGATCAGGAACTTTACAACACCACCTCTCCTCTCCTTCCTGTACTGGCAGTTAAAATGTTCTACCAACAGGATTCAAAGAGTGTACCTTCAGGCCAAGTGATACCATAAAGGCATGCATTAACAACCTCTGCTACAGAGGGTGGGTGTTACAGTTGTAATAATCACTTAACACTTTCTTGACTGTCTAACTTTTAAATGGCACATCAGTTTTTATCTGAGGCCTGTAATGTGCCACTGTGAATGTGTAAGAGCAGACTGCTGTTATGTAAGGTGATACTTCAAAACAGAACAAACTTTTTCAAATAATACATATTAAGTTACAGCAAAAGTGTTGTTTTATACCAAGAACTTGCTTTCACAAAGTGTTGTATGAACAGACCTTTCTCTTATATGAATGCTATGCACTGTTGCCTGCACACAGTCACTACTACCACATACCTTCCATAAATAAATGGTAACAGATAGCTTCCAACATGACTGGATCATACAGCGACTTGCAAATTACAGTAATATAACTACTTCACAGAGAGCTGTACACGTAACTGGTGTTGTTTCTGATCTAATAATAGAATGTCTTGCTGGGCCTTCAGAAATAGGGCTGCACATATGAATGCAATCTTATTTCTCTGGACCTTTGGGGATTAATTTGTAGTAGAGGCCTACTTTTAAGACTCCACTACATGACATATGTTTATCATTTTACCAGGTGACAGTGTATTAAATGGATCAACAAACATGGGATGATACACACAAACCACAGAAACTTGGAACAGAACAGTCAGAATTGTAAGTGGCCTTAGATAAAATTACAAATTGATTTTTAATTGTGCATTCATTCAATCATTCATCGCATCCTGTAGATCTTTTCTGCAGCAGAACCTTCAGTAATACAGAATGTGTAAAGGCATAAGTTAACGAAAGACAAGTAAATCACAGAAATTTAATCTGCATAACATATAAACAATACCTGATATTAGTTGGCCTAATACAACCAGTATTGTGAAATGCTCTTAGGTATATGACTTGGTTGTTTAATCATGAATACTATCTATAGGACAACAAGTTAGATAGACAATATATTGGCAACAAAACATCCAATTGAGATATGAAGCCAACATTTTGAAATATGAACTAAAAGAGCCGACTGACAATTTTGGGAAACATTATGTATGACCTCTGCCTTTTTTTTGTAGTTCCTGAACATACAATGAAAAAAAGATACCCATCATCTAACATAGGATACTTTTTCTGAATATAACTAATGGTTTTAATTTTTATGATAAAAACTGCTTTAAATATGGCAAAGTCCGCTTAAGTATGTGTCGAAAATATGAGACTCCAGTAGAGGTTCATCTGCCACAAATTTTATTTGGCATAATAATGGGTCAGCTCACAACATACCCTAGACATTGGAACTATGTTACAGATCAGTTGTCGTCATAACCAAGAATTCAAGGGCGGAGTGGTCCAATACCACATTGTAGACCATTTGAGGCATAAGTTTTTCCAAGACCTATGTTCTTTCCTTCTGAGGAATGATGAGAGAGAAGAATGAAGGGATATGAAAAATTTACACTTCCATAAATGACAGAATTGAGGGAGGGAGGAGAGACCATAAAGTTATTCTATAATTCTTCGAAAAACAAGGATCCAAGCACATTTCGTCAACTTCATTATATGAGACACATACAGTTTGAACTAAGGCAAACACTGCACATACGTAACAGAACACCGACCTCCATGTATACGCTACCATCTACTTGTCAGTGCAGATACTGAAACTTCCTGGCAACTAAAACTGTGTGCTGGACTGGGAATCGAACACTGAACTTTTGCTCTCCCTGCCAAATGCTCTACCAATGGGGCCATCCAAGTAAGACTCACGACTGACTTAACAACTTCACTTTCATCAGTACCTTGTCTTCTGCCTCCCACTATAAGGGTTAACTGGATGTGAATAACGTACTTGATGCAAATGTATTTTCAGGAAATCACACAGAATTGGAAAAAATAACACAATACCAATCATAACAAAATACACTTCCTTGTCCCCTATATCTACTCGAATTAATAGCAAACGTCAGGTTAAAAAAAATTACCATTGTGCACACTCCCGTGTACCAGTCTTCACGTTTAATCTTCACGCCTTCTCCAATTTATTTCACACACGCTGTAATGTATGCACCAAACATGCGTCCACCTTAAACAAATTTGTGCATCTTTGGAGCATAATGAATTTAATATCTTTGGTTCAAATTAAAAATAAAACTAAAAATGTATGAGGAAGGGAAATTAACTATTGCAGTTTGAATAGAAGAGCTGAGGAGCACATGCAGTTGTAACTCTTTACCTCATGCGGTTCCTTGCCTCACAAAAACTGGTGTAAATACAGACTGTGGTAAACACTCAATCTCTAAGCACAAATCTGACATAGATTTTATTTATGTATTTCAGTAATATCTTTGAAGTAAAAGCGTGTCGGCGCGTGGAAAATCAGAGATGTTGGATCGTGTTTGACGGTTTCGAATAGTTTAAGCTTTAAATGAAGTTTGTGCTGGCTTTTTAAGTAACCTACAACAACATACGAGTTAAAATATGTATTAAGCCCTGTCATTTCTATTATTGGGCAGTGACGAAAAGTTTAGTAAACTTTTAAGTGAAGTTTATGCCGGCTTTTCAAGTAACTTATAACACACGTGTTAAAATATGTATTGTGTCCTGTCATTTGTATTATTGGGTCGCAATACCTGTAAGCATTTATTTTCATGAAAGTTTCGGCCGTTTGTTAAATCAAAAACCATCATAATGACTGACAATCGTCCTGCGTGTGCTGTGTGCGGAGGGACTGACTATTGTGTAGAAGCTGGTTTTTATTACTGCAGCGAATGTCATACTCAGTCTCAGGTAAAGATTGCTGGAAGAATTTTAAGTAGTTAACACTTCCATTTCCATTCAAATAAAAAACGACAACAGTCTTGATTTTCTTACATAGGCCTAGTTGAAACCTAATATATGTTTGAGTAACATTAATGAGTGTATATTATGGAAATTAGAATAAGTTCTAGCCATTAGGAATACTAATCATCCCATAAAACGACATTTAACGCCAGATAAATCACATTTAAAAAAAATAAAGAATAAACATACTTCTCCCATTTCCTAAGTGGAATGGCCCGCATTCATATGAAAAAAGTAAAAAAAATCTTAAAGATGTTTTCGTTTAAGAGGTAAAACCAAACTTTTTAGAAAAACGTAAATGTAAATCCACTGAGATACAGTACCCACGTAAGATAAATCTTGTGCTGTTGTAACCAGTCATCACAAAAAAGATACCAATCACAGTATTTATCTACAAAGATTTTATTACAGCACTGAATTAAATAGTAATAACATTTTATGCAACTCTCATATTATTTGATAGTAATAATAATCACACTGTCCAAAAAATAAATCATATTAATAGCATGAAACACCACCTATGGTCTCGATAGTTGGGTCAGTTCAGTTACGCAGAGTGACACCTAGTTTCTGAACTGAAGCCACTCGTTTGTGATGGTTATATCCTGTAGAGCTACCAGTTTGTTCCCAGACTACATTCTATGGCACAAACCCCAGGTGATTTATTTGACAGATTAATGTGCACTAGGATGCCTGAGAGAGAAACAGAGCAGGGAAATGTGTCACCATGTGTAAATGGCTATAGTCATCTTAGAAGATGGGAGTTGTCAGGATGCTGTAGTTAGAAAGGACTACACTTGGTCATTGAGAGAGTTGAAATAAGTTTCCTGAAACACAATCCCAATAATTTGGATGAGCAGATCGATGTTATTGAATGGAAGACTCCCTCAAAACATCAGAGAACTGGCTGGCCTGGCCTGAACTACACCGGTTGCTTCGGAGGAAAGGACCAAACTATAGGGTCATCAGTCCCAAACTACACTGTGGATGCATTGTGTGATGAATGCTTCATTGGTCCATCAGTGTGCCTGACACCTTACATAAATTGAAAAGAGGCAAAATCAAGACTTGTCAGACCTTAAAACATGCCACCAGACAGCTACTTTCCAGTTACTGTCTTTTTTGGCACTTTGAAGCTGTGCTGCATTTTGTGGTGCCATGTGCATTGACATGTTGCAACATAGTCAACTCCAAATGGGGATTGATTGCTATTTCTTTCACGGTGTGTGCTTGGAATCTATTTGAGGTGTACCTACATTCTATGGCAGCAGCAGAGCATGTTTGGTTTGAAATTGATTGATAGGGTGCGACATTCATGTCCGATCCCTCTTTACGACTACCATTTTTACCCTATGTTACATGATTGTGAGTTATGCACCATACCTTTTAGTAACGTTGAACAACCTGTGTCGATTCACCAACAAATCAAGTAGTAACTTTATTCAGGGTGTGGTTATGGGCGTATCCAAACATGATAAATCTCCTGTCACCTATTGTGTTACATCTCCATGTTTACCTACCTTACGGCACTGATTTCATACAGTTGACTGGCTTATATACATGACTTTTCTGCCACACTTGAGTGTAACGTGACACCAGTTCAAAGCCAGTTACACTGCTCCAGAGTGTAAGTACGCTCTTTGCAAGGAGTGACTAGAAGTTTGTCTGTTGAGCGTATAGACATCAATTGGTTCTATGAAAAAAAGTGTTGGCCACTATTAAGCCCCATAGGCTTCTTTGAACTTTATAAGTTGCTAAAATTTTTGTGACTTATTGCAAGTTGTAGACCTGTCAGTAGAAGGCCTAAAAAGGTTGAATATAGGGGAAATTAATTGTGTAGCATCCAATTTTGCTTTAGTGGTAGGAAGGAGTGCCATGAAGAACATAATAAAAATCTTGACTGGCGGGGACTGAGCATAGTAGTGTGGGGTTGAAAAATTGCAGCTAAAAGTGGTGTTTTAATGGTATAAAAGTAATGTTTATTGGTGGATTTAGACCAAATGTTAAATGTCTGCACCACATCTAAGTGGGTGATTTCATTTCAAATCATACAGGTCATGTCAACTTGTGATCATGAATTTCTCTGGAAAGGATGTCTATTAGACCTTTCTATCATACGTGTTAAGAAAGTATTTTTGTTTTAGGGTCAATTCAAATGAAGTGGTCCAATAAAAATTAAGTTGGTTGCTTGAAAATTTTTAAATATTTTAATTTTTTGGTATGTGATTGCCCTATATTTGAGACGTGCATAACATTTTTTAAAAAATAATTTATCTTGCACCTTTACTGGATGATGGCTATTTTTATTTGTAGGCGCACAATGATTTTTCAGTCTGGAGACATTAGTGAAAATTAGAATATCTCTGCATTGGGTTAAGCTACAACTTTGCAGTTGATTTGATTGTTTTTAGAAAAGTGTCCTCTACAACATTTTCTATTACACAAAATGCCCTAAATTGAAAAATAACCAGTCAAAATTACCTCCAAAGTTTGGTATCCAAATTTTCAAAAATCCACTTATTAGGTCCAAAAACAACAAACAAGGAGTGGTTTAGGAGAGTCTTTTTTTTTTATTTTATATTTAGATATCGTACACTACTGGCCTGGATGTGCGCATAGTTACTTCAGCAAGGCCATGGCCGACCATCTGTCCTATCCTCGTAAAAAAATCTTGACTTATTCTGCATGTCTGTATATTTGAACTGTTTATTTTTGTTGTATTGTGATGACAAAACCTGTATCATTATCAAATGATCTTCAGAAGAATAAATAAATACATAAATAAAATTATGGAATGAAAGCAAGTTAAGTGTGCTAGTTTGTTATTTGTATGTCACCTTTGTATAAAAACCTTTGTCTGTCCCATGAACCACAGACATTGTGAAGGTGAGATGGTTTGTGTGTTTCAATGATACATATGGCCATATCATAGGTGTGACCTTAAAGGAAGAATATCTGCTTGAAGAGA